>NC_052679.1:25221736-25521736 GCF_016802725.1 Solenopsis invicta
TCCTCCATTGATGTATGAAAATGGAAGTCGGGACCACCATAATGTTGAATCTGCCTCATTGCCTCTAGCGACGAGGGGTAACACCTGCTAAACTTCTTTTTCCTCCTTTTTCCGAGACGAATAAAGGCAGAGAAAAGAGCATGAAAACGAGGGTCCGGCGTTAAGGTCAATAAACATTCGTCAAATATTCGTAATAAGAGACGCAATCGTCAAGTGTGATTAATGATATAATCTATGATTGTATTGTAATTCAGCAATAATTGTTAAATTAATCTTTTAATTAAATAATAAAAAAACAATAGGTATATGGATGGATTTTTGCCCTTCAAGTACAAATTAAAAACGATATTTTCTTAGCTGTGTTGATTCTCATTCTAAATTTATTATTTAATTATTTTGTTTTATTTTTTTTACAATAAAAGTAACTGAACAGAAAATCTGGAAAAATAATATCAAGTACTAATATTTTTAAACACGTGTATAAATATAGTGATTTTGCATCAAATAAAGTGTTGTTAATATCTCTCGTTTATCGTATAATCATACAGATAATTCTCTTCTTTTCTAATTGTTCGTTTTACACGGGAATAATTACAATGTCGAGCAAAACTTAGTAACGCGAATCCTCCGTCGAGAAATGCTACAGTAACTTCAACAAATTGCACGTGCTAGCAAGGGAAAGGGTGGAACTCGCGATCGGAGTAGGTCTGCGTTATGAAGAAATATTGGAGATTTAATATTCCATGCCTGTGCTGTCGGAAAAAAAAACTTGGCGGCCACGGTGGCTGCAGCAGAAAAAGTAGCTCACGGATAGTGGGCGATAAATTATATTGCGCCGTTGGTGCGTACGCCGTGGTCCCTTTAACAGCCAGTTAATAGTTTTTCCAGCTCGGAACAAAGTGGGTTTGCTAAGAAATCGAGTTTCTGCCGCGCCACTCTCTGTCTATTCTCTCATCCGTGAAGTAGTTCATCGATATCGTGAACTTTTTTTAAATCTAAATACTTTTAAGCATTTTCTTCTTTTTAATGTATATATTGGTTAAATTTTTGATCTTTAAATTTAATTTTATTGCATCAATATTTCTTAATATGCAAAAGAACCTTTCAGTATTATCGCAAAATTTCTTGTATCTCAAGTTTTTACTTTATATACATAAATGTGTATTATATATATATATATATATAATAAAAACTCAGGGTACAAACAATTTTGCGATAATATTGAAATATTGAATATATATATATATTTTAATAATTTTAGGTCACTAATTATTATGATAATAATGTTAATAAGTAAAATATAGGTAAAGTAGAGTCGACGTGCTTCAGGCCTATATATATTTTCAAAACGAGGTCGTGAGTATAACTTGGCTATTTTTTCATTTCTATTGTAATCATCGCACACAACGTTATATTTGCATAACGGATTAATACCTCAAGATAAAGTCACTAGAGATAATCCTTCCTTTCTTTTTCCCAATGGAGCGTTATATTTTCTCACTTGAACCAATTCATTATATTGATTTATGATTCGATCTTCATTGAGCGAATGCTTCGACTTCGCTTCCTCTCGATGTTCGTTCCAAGTTTACTCCTGACGAGAGATCGTTCGTTCAATTCTCTCGACGCCGTACTGAATATCGAAGCAACGGTCTCGTGGTGCACGAGGCTTATGTATACTTTATGACTTCATCGGCAACCGGCGCTGATGGCGCAGATAAAAGTATCCACTGTGTCACTGGCGTTAGTGATATCTTGTCGATGTAACGTCTTATACATTCTTGAATTTTAATAATGATTCTTACGTAAGAAGGCTAAAAATTAAGAAGTAGATTATTTAGAAAAGAAAGTGCACGGAAAGAACAACTTTACTGAAATACAGATCTGAAAATAATTATGTTGGACCATTAAAATAATTATGTTGAACGTTGTTTAAATTGGTTTCTAGAATATCAAAACTTTTTGAAGCAAAATTATTGTGTTTGAGCGTCCTTCATAATTATGTTAATAGTTTAAAGACCTAAAATTATTTTTAGATCTGTATTTAACTAAATTTTTATTAGCAATAAAATTGTTCTTTTTAGATGATAACGTTATTTGCGCTTTAAAAGTGCAGTACATAATGATGTAAACCTTGACTTTGATAAAGATAAATTTATTTATCTCATTTATTCGACATGAAATTGTAATTATGATATTACAATTATATTAATTTGTAAAAATATTTGAATAACATAGTATTCCGTTACAATAATAACACAATTATAATAAAATTACATTTCATTACATTATATTAGCATCCAATACATAAAAAGCTGCTGATATTTTAGTACATGGTACGCTATAACATTCGAAGAGCGTCATTTATTGTATGTATATATCACATTTGTTGCGTATCTGCAGCTGTCACGTGATATATAGATTGACATCAATGTCGTATAAGCGCTCGAAATAAAACACGGGTTTTCCAAAAGTTGATAATTTATTGATGACATTTATCCTCGATATAGATTGGTTTTATAAAAATTGATTGGTGTTCATTATTCGACAGCAAATTGCATTACCGAAACATGAAAACTTTATAGGACGTTTATTCAACATTACCATATATATTAAAAATATAACGTGACGCTCTTCCACTTCGGAAGTTGATATAAAATAAAACACATTATTTACTTTGCTTCGCGCGCCGTATCAGAATATAAATTAAAAATATAATTCATTAACGGGATCAACACGCGCACAGTTGCTGCACGGAGAACATGCCGTGTGCTTTATGTGAAAAGAGAGAAATTCTCAAATTTATACATTACACATCGCATTCATTATTCGTTATATTAATCAGGTCGCAAACGTGAATACGCGATACGCAGAATGCAACTGGACATGAAACCAGGAATTCACGCCGACCATCTCCCATGTTTCCGTGGTTTCGCCTTCCGCTTCCCGCTCGCTACCATGTATAGTACATATATACACCTTCAACGTGTCACGAGGAAGTAGCGTTGCTGCGTGCGGTGAACACACGCCGCGGAAAGCGGGACTGCCTCCGCGCGCTGCAACAGATGGAGAGGAACCAGCATCCCGTTCTCGGGAGAGTGATCACGTATACTAGCGTGAAGGGACGATATATAAAATGCACGCTCGATGTGGCGCCGTTAAAAAATGTTACATGGAAGGACGGAGTTTTTAGGTCCGGAAGTCGAGGCGACTGAGAAGATCGCGAAAGAACGGTTGAGCGAGCGTCACAGGCAAACGTGACGAACTATTTTTTTTTTTTAATAGCACAAAAACAAATTTTTTTCTAATTTAATAGTTTTTAAAAATTAATCGTCTGAAAGAATTCTACAATTTTTATTAATAAATTAAGATTATGTTGCGACGTGATAAAAATACGAAATTATTTTTATGTCTTGACATAATTTTTATTAACAGAAGTATGTCGCGACATAATTTTAATTTATTTTTCTTAATTTAATTTTAATTTAATTATTATTTATTTTACTTTGCACGACATAATAAAAATTGTTTTTATTTTAGTTTGCACACAATTTTAATTTATTAAATTATTATTATTTATGAGACATAATGAAAATTCATAATTACCATTATGTCAGTATTGTTTTAATTCATTGATAAGAACTGTCATTTTTTTTTGCAATTATTTTTAACACTTTTACATTAGAGAAAATTTCTTTTATATTATTAAAAAGTAAAGTGGTTTGCTATAAACACGGCGCTAGTGTTGTGTGCGTGTACACGTTGCGAGTCGCGTCGAGTAGAGGATAGAGACGCCCTTCATTTGATGAAACAACTTTGCTCGTACATCGGCGCAAATTAAATGGCAATCTTCTAATGTACTGATTGTTCCGAGGAAAAATGAGAAATCCGCTGAGCGACATATAGATACTCGACGACAACCGTAAGTTGGAAGAAATTGTCTAGACCTGTCATTGATGTAGTGTTTACCAATTCACCCGTAAATGTTTTTGTGTTTTAATTAAATAGCTATTTTTTATCTCTCGTAACCATTATTGTGAAAAAATAAATTCAGATAAAATAATCTGTAGAGTGCGAAAGACAAATGAAAAATAAACAAATTAGATTGTTTTAAAGTAAATTGATACTTTAAAGTTTAAAATATTGACAAATACATTAATGTATACTATCAAAACATATTGAAATAACATTGAGAGAATATTTTTATATTGTACTCTCTTTTTATATTATGTATAAAAACAACAAAAGGATATTGAACTGCAAAAGTTAATGGAATTTTTCTTTACGGAAAAAATAATTTTAAATGAAAATAATTTTTATCATATTGCGATATATAATAATAATAATTTGATAAATTAAATCTAGTAGATTTCTAATTTATACAATTATATTGTTTCTTTTTTTGCGAAGAAAAATTCTATTTTTAATTTTTACAATTTAATATCATCTAGTTATTTATACACATTTTTTTATATAAAATAATTTTGCTGCATAAATTGAAAATCTAGTAGATTCAACTAAAAATCAGACACTTATTGTTTAATATTAAATAATCCATCTAGGTATAAAAATCAGAAATGCAACAATAACCGGAATTCCGTTTGATAATACTAGAATGCATTTTGTATGTATGTTTTTTCTGTCGGTATACTCTAAACATTTTCCTCAATGTTTACACACATATTTGCAAGGATTAACAGATATGCAACGTAGCGTGCCGTTAATTTCAGAGAAAAGGTTTTTACAACGATAAGACCTGCGAAAGTATGTGTTGCAAGCTGTATCCTTCGATATACCGTTGAGAAGTAGTGGTTTTCAATCATTTCTCCTCCGAGAGACGAGAGACGAGAGGGGCGGTCTTGAGAAAAGACACGATTGCGCGGAGTCTTCCATCAAATTGTACGGCGGAACTCCGGAAGTTGTCCGCCCGGCGTGACGCGGCGTACCGGATACGCGGCGAGCGGAGAGGCACGGAATAAGACGCTCTTGTTCCATTACAGCCCCGCTTCTGATATCGCCGCTCGGAACGAAGATGAAACACTCGCATTATCTCGAGGGGGGGGGGGGCAAACTTTAATACGAATTTTTGCTTTCGCTCCGACGAGAGACGCTACTGGATACCGGAGCGGATCTTCCGTGACGATCCCGTGGCGGCGGCGGCGGCGGCGGCGGCGGTTGTGTAAGACGTAGAGCCCGTGATACGTAAGTAACTCGGTTATGAGCCATCCATTACCTTGCTCAACTCCAGCGGCGATCCTCTTCCACCTCCGTTGGTTGGCCTAGACTGCATCTTACCTCCCGTCCGTCGGGCAACTCCGTCGCGCAGCTCTCCTAAGTGCACTACCGCGAAAGTCCCGCGTTTGCTGTTTACAGAGTTACCCCGGGGCAGTGTCAAAGCGCCGCGGGTCTCCCCGCACACCACGACGACTCCCTTGTCCAGTGGATAGTGTCAGAAACAAGCAGCCGTGTCGCCGGAGAATGCGCGACCGACTTGCCTCCGCCCGACTGCTGTCACTCCGTTACTCGTGTATATATATGTACGAGTAGAACGAGTCAACGTCGCGCCCGTCGCTTTCGCGAGGAGAAACTTCGTCCCTGAAAAATATCAGAAAACTTCTTTCCCTCCGATTAAATATTTTTGCCATCTGTTTTTGCTCTCTGTTATGCATCTCCGCGATACGCTTGGTATGATAAAATGTGGGTATTGCGGGTGGCGACCTGCGGTCGATGAAAATTGCGTTAGAAAAATTCAACCGGCTCGAATACGCGCGAGCAATTGTAGAATCGCGCTCGATTGTCCAATCGGTTTGTAAACGTACGGGCAAACATTTAGCAGAATCTGTAACTGCCTAAAGTTTCTCTTTATGTGATACGTTACATATATACGCAAAGTAAACAAGGAATTAAACGCAAACGTTTAGAATTAAACGCGCTGAATAGAGACGTTACTGCTATTATCGGCTATTATTATGGAGTCGATTGTTCCTATCAATGTAGAATCTCTCAAACGAAGAGAGATTAATTATAATATGGATATTATAACAATGAGTAGAAAGTCAAAGGCGCAAATGTGCTATTTATGCAAACATTATCTGGAAGTTATTGTTTACCATTACACTGAGAAAAAAATAGTTACATTAAATTTAATCGAATCGAAATGTTCTTTTTCCAGTGGACAACAATATCAAAGCTACAATCGATTGTTGTTTTTCAGTATTTGTAATAATTTCCGAATAATTAGTTCACTGATAATTACAGTTCTCGTTAAATTAACGATTATAATTTATGTCAAGTATTTTACACATTGTTGGCCTGCTAAGTGTTGAAATTGTCGAAAAGATTTGTTTAATTTAATGAACAAACCGTAAAAGGATAATGTTTATTGGCATTCATTGACAGTGAACGAATAAATTTAGTCCTTCCCCTCTCAACCTTTTTAATTGCGAGTAAATTCTTCCAAGTTCAGGATGGAAAGAGTCTCTCATGGTTAGCCGGGTTATCTACGCTCTACGAACTCTTCGTAATTACTCTACGAAAATGTTTGCCCCCGCGCCCGCGTCATTTTAAAGTTCCAGTGAATCTAGAGAAAACGAGATACTTGTTTGACAACGTGACTTAGATTAATCGAGCGATAGTAAAATTCGTGCTCGCGCGCTGCGGAATCGCACGTGGAGTCTTCTTATTACATTACAGTACAGTAATTTCAAGACCAGATGCTATCTCGGAAACGTTCCGGTCGTTTTTTCCGTCGCGGATTTCACCTTGAAAAACTCTGCACGGATGCATTCTCGTACAATTTACCTCGGATCACACGAGAAATTCGGTGCGCGGAGTCTTTTGTAATCGTTTTGGATCTATTTTTCGCGCGGTATAAATCGCGCTGGTTATTCCAGGCGTATGCAAATGCGCGTAATCCAACGGTGTTGTTCGGTCGCGGATTTTGAAATTCTATTTTTCAATCGGAAAATTGGATATGTCCATGTATGCCTTCTACCGCACACCTGCTATTAGCTCCCGCCTCGTTCGAGTGGCAATTAGTTATGCGCATACGCAGATAATAAAAACCAAACTCATCCCGAAATTGGCTATTCAGGTCAACGCGCGTATCTTGTTTGATGTAAATTTATTGGCTTTATTGGCAGAATAACGTGGAAATGCACGAACAAGCTTTGATATTTGCATCGTGGATGTTACAAAAAAAAAAAAAAAAATGAAATCTTGCGCTCGTAAATTTTTAATAAACAATGGCGCTTACACACGCTGAAATCAATTTTCCGTATTTACACGTATATCCTATAAATTTTAAATGATTAATTAGCGCAGAAAATATCCCATTTCAAAAATGTATGCGATATATTATCAAAAATGGAGACCGTGGATTTTTTTTGAAATTTCACAGAAAATATGGAGAGCGCTCAAGTTTATTTATGTTTTAATGAGAATTTGGAATTTACATCGTGACACACACTGTCGCACGCTTGCATGACAAAGTGCCACAATAGAATATTGAATCAGCGCGGCAGTCCGTGTTTAACTTTGATTTCTTTGTGTTGGTGCCGGTAAGTGCCTCCCGGCACTGTCTCTTAAGCAGCCAATCTCGAAGTACTGCCTGCAAACTCGGCAATCTTGCATTCGATGAATCCCCATTGTCTACCAGTAGTGCACTTGCCTGCGGAATCGTCCTTCCACCACGATATCGCCGGAGGTACTCCTATTCTGTCGAATATCCTCTTCCACAATCAGCAGTCTGATTTCCTCCTTCCAATTTTCGATGTTCTCGTAAGCCTATTCACATCGATTTGCAGCGCTCGAAAATAAATCAAAGGCAGCCGACATCAAAGTCGGCGGATTTCGACAGTCCGCACCTAAATCGTTGCCGTATGTTTGCTTCTGTCGTGCGATTTTTCGAGCGTAAATATATGCACGAGCTCCCTTTCTCTACCTTTACTACTCTATTTCACGTCGATTGTACATTGGCAAGCCCAATTTCTATTCCATGATTAAGAGAATTACAAATACTAAATCGAGAACATCAGTCAGAGAATTGTTTTATAAGACAATAACGTAACAGTATAATGCAAGATTGAAATAGTAAATAATGTCGTTCTATATTTTGTTATAATTTCTATAAAATAGAAAGTAATGTAATTACAAAAAATAAAATTATATTTATATAATTTTGTTTTTATAATTACATTATTTTTATGTGTATAAATACAGTACATGTTTATACGTTATTTTAATGTACATATATTTTTTTCTAATTGCGCTTATTAATATATTGAACTTGTACTAAATATTATATTTGGTATTATATTATTGGATCATTATTAATATATAATATCTTTGTTTACACATTGCGTAATCTTTTTGACTGTCATCCAAAGGATGACATGCTTTGAGAGACATACACGTTACGCAAATGTAATACCTTTGTAATAGGGGTTGTACGTATATATACATACATAGTAGGCGGCATAATGTAGCATACGTCCGAAATTACGACTGACCCAGTCTCTGTGACATGCATTCATATGATAAGTATGTCATTAGCGAAACTACGCTAATGGTTTGCCGTAATTTGAATCTCTCGGAAACTTGTCGAACGTCCGTATAAACTTCAGGATTTCCTGTTGTAATGCGATGATGACAAACGTACATGTGATGTACGTAAATCGTAATGGAGTCATGACGATGTCATTTGACCGATGAAGGAAAATTAAAGATACTATCACATTTAGGTTTTATTTGTTAATTATACAACAATTACTTTTCGAGGAGCGTGTGTATATGTATATATATATATATATATATATACACACACACAATTCTTAGTACTTTTTTTTAAATTTTTATTAAGTATTTTTACTATGCTCAATTTGTTTCCATAAAAGGCACGTTGACAAGCGTGAAATTTTCTTGAATTTACTATATTTTGAAAATGGGAGAAACCGACTTAATATTAAACAGAATTAGATGTCGAAGACATAGTCAAAGGTTATTGAGAGAAAGAGCAAACTATGCTGCTCGCGAAGTTAGCGCGGCTTATACTAAACGCTAATTTGCATCACATCTGTATGCGCCATCGCGCATATCCCAGGCTTACGCAGAGTGCTCTGCTCTTAATACTTCGTTAAGCTTTATACATATATTTCGACGTGTCGCCGCGCAGGTAACTGCTTGTTTTGTGCACCGGACCTGACAGAGAGAAAGCCCATTAAATTTCTAAATTTTTTATCGACATTTTTTCAAGAAATAAGAACGCATCCCACTTCCAATTGTGTGTGACTTTCATACGAAATGTTTGAAGAGCTAAACTTACGCTACAGTGTGCCGCGTCATTACGCGAACGATTAAAATGAAAGCTGCATACGGAAGATTAGTTATATCCCGAGTTTATCCTGAAAATTAAATTTCGCATGATTTGAATTCAAAATGAAAGTTTTACTCTACAAAGTGATATTTGCCAAGTTATGCAAGTTGCATTTATACATTTTCCCCATTAGCAATAACTACGACTTATTTTGCAGAGTTGCTCTCGAACGATTGCGCCACCGTGCTTCTCGCATGGAGGTACGCTAATTAATATGACATTATCCTGCGCGCAGCAAAAGTTTTGAGGAGTTTTGTTCATTTGGGCGGACGATACGCACGCTAATTGGAACTTCCGTAGAGTGCGGGGTGTCATTTTCGCCTGCTCGCCGCGCCACGTGCGATATTTGGATCCGCGTGTTTCCAGGTGAGAAGTTTTCATCGAGATTCCAAAGATTTCCGCCGTTTATACGGAAACTTTAAACAAGCCGAGTCTCTCCCAGCTTTAACTTTAACTGCATCTGTCGTTGCATTCTTCATCGCGTCATTACGATGCATTAAAATGGAAAATAGAAAGAGAATGGGGTCTCTCTATTTATTTGCTGATAGCAAATAAATCGCATAATACTCTAGTATTTACATTACTTATTTGTAATACTAATAATGTAATACCATAACTGATTGTAGTTTGAAAATGTAATATTTTGCCATTTGGATTGTCAGATATATTTATACGAGGATCTGTTCTTCCTTCGTCGATATATTTTCCTTTTTTATTTTGATTAGAACCAATCGATTCTGAACCAATTGGGCTGAACATTAAGCTATTTAATTAATTTTATTTTACCTTTGAACTCTATCAAGTAGAATGTTAAAACTTACTATGTTACATAGAATTGTTTAAAATAAAATTTTAATTTAAAGTTTTAAGTTTAACTCTTGCAAAAAATATATGCAATATTTTCCGAATATTTTTTAGTCATAAAGTGACTTCTTCATTAAATTCAAGCCACTTTTTTTCGCGATTGCGAGCTTTAAAACATCTAAGAAAACGGAACATCGATGAGTATAAATCAATGCAGCTGACCGCGTGCTGAAGCATCGACGTATTTGGGAAGTTTAATGAGCACGAATTGGAGAATTCATCAAAGTCTTTGGAAATCAGCACGTCCGGTGTAGCACGTCCGCAGAACGGCACTGCGCGACGCCGAGGAGAGCATCCTCTTTTCAACGCGTACGTGCCGACATGTTCGGCTTTCTTCCCTCACTCTTCTCGTCATTCGTCTTTCGCGGATGTACCTTTCGATACATCGTCGATTGTTTATTTTCCGTCTTTGCAACCGAAATGCGCGCTCGTGTGGACGCGAGGTGTTTTGTGACGCGTGATATCGACGCCGGTAGATCAAAGCTCACGGAGTCTATCGCGACGTATTTTACACAGGACGGTGGCTGCACATACGCGCATTTACTCCACTGTAACCATTCGCGTTGTCGCGTCTCGTGGGAGCTCGCAGAAATGCACCGATGATAAGTGGAAAAGTCCAACGGACGTCTGGACGCGATTCACGAGTGTGAGTTCTCCTCCCATTTTCACGTCGATAAAACGTATTGTTCGAAGTTTCCCTTTGTGCGGTAGTGCGCCACGAAGAACAGCCCCGAGGGGGTAGCGAGGGGAGAGAGCGATCGGCAGTATTGCGACGCGGAGGCACGCGTGAACGATTAAGAAGCTCGATGTTGAGCCAACCTTGTCAGGAGTATGAGGTCTTCGTCGTGATCCTTTCAACAGGATATAATTGACAACAGTCCTTACAAGAATTTCGAAATGCTACATATCTACGTGCAGCTACGATCCCGTCTGTATTTTGGTATTTAATTACAGTTCTGTGATCGTCTCACAAAATCATGCTGCAAAAAGAGATTTGGTATTTGTGACTATAATTAAATATTAAAATAATTATGATTGAGAGAGCTCCATATTTATAGTTATTACGTTAATAACTGCTATAATGTTAGTAATAATAACTTACAATGTATTACACTGACACAAAAAATGATTGCAATTACCATAATTTAAATATATAGCTACATTTATAATATTATAATTTATTTAATTATTTGTGATGCTAATCATATTTAAATTATTATAATTGCAACTATTTTTTGTCAGTTTAACGCGTTGCATGTTATTATTACTAACATTGTAACAGTAATAACAATAAAAATGAAGTTCATAATCATAATTATTTTAATATTTATAATAATTATAGTTACAAGTACTAAATATTTTTTTCTCAATGCAGATATTAAATACAGCACGCATAAAAATATAACCTGATATTTTAATATATGTACTAGGCAAAACAGGAGCGCGCTACAAAGTTTTTAATATTACATAATTTGTTGCAATTAAATATTTTGTCAATATAACTAAAAATAATTTTATTTTTCTAAATGTTTTGTAAGCATTACCAAATCTGGTATAAGTTTACCAAATATTAAAAAAAAAACAAAATTATTTTTGGTTACAATGACCAAATATTTAATTGATAATATTTCACATTTGGTAGTCACATTGCCAATTTTTTTTTTTATTGCAGGATTTATAATATCTATCCTATCTAATTAATGGATATCGTATGTTACAGATATTCTTCGAGATGGAAGGTGACGAAAAGAGGACACCACCCATCGTCGCCGAAATATTGTGAAATAAACGAACCGCAGCCGGTTCGTCGCGTCGCGGGTTTTTTTCCGGGAGTGCTATTTAAGTATTGGACTAATGAACTTTTCATAACTCCTATTCGATAGAATCCTAATTCGAGGACCGGGAATCGCACCCCCGCTGCTTGGCAGTGGACATCTCACTAAGGCGTTGTCTCATACCGAATGCTCTAAGACTTTCTTAGATCCTTGATACTCTTTTTGGATTCTTTGGATCTGGGGTTCGAGTCAGTGAATCACTATAAGTCAGAACTTAACCTTGGCCGTCCAACGTGTTGAAAGGTTGGTTCTCATTTTCTGATTCGTCTATTAGAATGTTAGACGTCGGCAATGAGTACCTTCTTCGTCATCACGTCTAAATGTCGTTGACATCGCTCGTCGTATAGACGTCTCCGGAGATTAGCTATATCACGAGTGGTGTCACCTGGCCGCTGGCTTGGCGTATGATTGAGTCAATTTTAGACGTGATTTTTGCGAGACAAGAGGCGTCGGATTCAATGCCATTGATTTCGTTTTTCTCCGCGTGGGGCTTATTCTTGTCCGGGGCGGGTACGCGTGCGTTCTGCTCGCCGACTCGGGGTGCTGAATCCACGGGAATCCCTCTGAATGGGAACTCATATCATGGGTTTTATGAACCAAAAGTGCCGCAGTATCGCGTGAAAAACTTTATAATTAGTCCGCGCGCCTAAATTTAATATATTATTTGCGAGTGTTTCGCGTGTGCAACGAGAGAAAGAGGACAACCTAGAAAACACTGAGAGGAGGAGGAGGCCTGGGAGAGGCATCAGGTCTCAGCGGAGCAACTTTGGGGTAAACTTTTATTTATATAGATTTAATAATCTTTCTCTCTTTTATTTGATCTTATCGCAATAAATTTAAAAAAAAGAGCTACTTAAAGAAAGAAAATCCATATAAAATTTTATACACACTTAGAGAAAAGTTGTGTTCATATTGATGAAATCGTTTCTTTAACTTGATTTTTTTAAGTTGAAGTGAAAATACCTTTGAGAAAAATTAAAATTTATTTGATTTCAAGAAATGACGTTATTAATTTTTCTTAAAGTAAATAAATTATTTGTTTAAATTATCTGTTTAATTGAAACAAATAATTATTTAAAAAAAAATATTGACAGAAATGTAAACAAATAATTGAGTTGCTCTGGTTTTCTTTCGAATTATTTCTTTAATTCTAATAAAAAGAATAATAAAAAAATTTCTTTAAGTCAAAGAAATTTTTTTTTAACCGTATAGCAGTGCTTGAATTTTTTTGAGTCAAACAAATGTTTTTTGACTCAAAGAAATCTTTCTCTGGGAGTATAAGAATTAACTTTTGAGTTTATTGATTTTGAGCACAATTTTAATTTTTAAATCTTACGTTTGTGTGTTACAGTAATCACCGTAGCTTTGTGGCTGATAACTCCGCTCGTTGCGCATCGGGTCGGTGAGTCAATCTAATCAATTTTTGTAATCAATACACATAATTAAAATAGCTCGAAAGCTCCGCCAATTACAGTAAAATTCTAAAGACGGGGCACTAACGAAGATAAAGATTGAGTGCAGTTATGACCGAGTATCTCTGACTTTTAAATCGCGAAACGCTATTAATCTGGAAGCGACGTGATTTTATATTGATTTAGATTAATCAATCTATAATTCGGCGCGCGTTCGCCTTTATCGTGCTTGCTCGTAACTTCGGTATCGGGCGTGAAAGCTTGGCGTAGCCGGAGAACGTTCCGCACTCCTCGCGTGAAAAATGAGGTTTTCATGAAACTTAGCATCTATTATAACACCAGCCGAAACCATTTATCACTTGATACACAACGTAGTATGTGTACGATCGTACATGACTGAGGTGGATCCGCCGACATCATGACGACAGTACATGGACGTAGTCGCGTAACAATAACCAATAGCACATGTGAGCGTGCGCCTCATAATCCGAGGTAGGTAATGGATAGGTATCCTTCTTGTTAATTAATTGCACCGACATAGAAGTTTCTAACGACAAGTACGCGGCGCCGTACTGCATGCTCGATAATAATTCGCAAATTACCGCACGTCTAAGCAGTATCGCAGAATGAGCTAGAAACGGGAGACGAAAGTAGGAGGCGGTAATTATAGTTGAGTAAGTAACGTTTTCTCGAGTCGAGTTGCAATCCCACACAGTACCGTTTACGAAAATCCGAGAATTCAATTTGACTTGTAGAGTGTTGAAAATTGAACGCAATATCGTGAGACGTTAGGCATTCGCTGCGTACGCGTGTGTAGCTTTCTCAAGCTGAAACAGTCACGGTATTTTAATATAAACAATTATTGTAAACAAAAATTTCATGTATTATATTTAAATACTGCATATCGTTTCGTTGCGCACGCTTCTTTAGAAATCAATGTGCTCGCTTGCAGCACCATTTGCGAAAACGTTTAGAGCATATTTTACCGGTGCAATCCAGACAAACGACGTATGGTCGTGTTCAACTCGGACGCGGCCCATTATTATCGCGAATACGGGGTGGCGTCGCCATAAGCTAGGGACAGGCGAACTACCCTCGCAGGGTACTGTGATAGGACTCTCTCTCAACCAGGCCATGCTAATGAACTTGGCCTGCCATTATCTGAACTGCAGCTAGTGTGCCACTTCATCCGACCCCGTCTGTCGAACTACGAATAACTAGCTCCACGTTTCCTCCCTCCCTTCCGGCTCTATCGGCTCTTTAATATAATGCTGATTGCTCAAACGATCGTACTTTTCTTCGACAATTCGGAAGAGTAGCCTTTCGAGTTGGATAAAGTTATCTTATCATTCAGAACCTTGCATTAATGAAATAATGCACAATGTTTGAAAGAAGTAAAAAAGAATTGATTGTTAAAATAACGCTACAAATAATCGTTACATTTATATATATATATATATATATATATATATACGCCTATTTCTTAATTAAAAATGATAAATAAATAGTAATAAATAAATTTATACAATATCCGTACAATATAACGGATACACACAGGGAAATATCAATTCTACTATTAAGAAAAACGATTGTTCAATTAACTTTTTTTTTTAAGTAACGATTATTTTTAACAAAGGATATTCTAATAACAGTTTTAAAATATACTTGTCACAAATTTTATAAAAATTCATGTACTCATAAAATAAATGTATACTTTTTCGAAGAATATTATAAAATTTTATCAAAGAATAACGAGAATAATAAACAAATCGAATTTTAACTTAATATTCTTGATTGAAATATTAAATTATTAAAATTCAGAATGTATTTTGAATAAATTTGATGCTTATAATGAACTTATGAAATACTTGAACCAAATAATTTTTATTTAATTAAAGTAATTTACTTTATATATTTTTCTGTGTGTAGCACGCAATAATTTGCTCAATTAACAATTTCGTTCCGGGGTTGACTATAACTAGAATTGGGAAAAAAGTTAATATAACTTCTTGCGAAATTTTGCAGACTAATGATTTCAATAAATTTCGGAGAAATTGCACTAACATTCAACTTTCTCTACAAAAGTATAAAGAGTTATAGTTCCTTCGAAACGTTAAATTGTCGTTTACGCGCAGGTTTTGAAACTTCTTGGGTGTATTCCAGCAGGAGCATTTCGCGCATTTTGCGCTTTGAAGAGGCGAGCTTAGAGCATGAAAATACATTGCAACCACGAGAACAAATACGGGCTTTGCGTTTACCGGGGCTCTCTTTCGGAGCACAGCCGGGATTTTTCCCGCCGCTCTCTAATTATCCGTCGAACGACGCCGCCACCCTCACTGCACCGTTTTCAACCTTTGACCCCGCGCGCCGAGATGTATATCGCGCGGAATCTCACTAGGCGAAATTTCCGGCGCGGGCACGGCGGTCTAATTGAAGCTAATTGAAAATCGATCGATCGGATCTGCGGTATGCGGACTATCACCGTGCCCGCCGCTATTACTCCCGCACTTCGTCGAATAACGGATTATCGAAGTATGCAAATGCGCGGTGTACAATACTTCACGGCCGACTGATCAGGAATTAATAAACGCGTCGGACGTGATTTCGACCGTTCCCTTTCTTCCCGATGCTCGAGACCTGGCAAAGAGGAACGACGGCAATTCGTCTCTACGTGTTTAACATTCTGCGTCGTATACGATTCTTCAATTAGAAATCGACGACGTCTCTATTGCATTCTTTATACTATTGTAATCTTAGAAAATTATTAATTAATATTTATAAGTCGTAAATAATTTTTAATCTTTGAAAGAAAGATATAAATGAATGTACGAATCTGTAATTAATTACGCTTTTAATCAAAGATTGAAAATTATTTACGACTATGAATACCGACTTTGCCGTTTCATATTCATATTTTTTTCCATTGTCGTTGGCTGCGTGAAATATTTTATTTATATAGTTTGCCATATCGCTCTCGTAATTATTATCTCAAACACTTATTATGTAAGGTACTTATGCTGAATAAATTTCACTCAATTAATTTATTATTTTTTTTAACTTTTAAATAAAATTTTTTGAAATTTTATTTAATAGTTTTTTTTCAAAATAGAGTTAAAAAAATTTTATTTAATAAAGTTTTTAAAAAATAAAATCAATTGAGTGGATCTTATTCAGCCCAAGTATCTTCTCTGGAATCAAGTACTATTGGTTTCAAGTAGTGCAACTCAATGTATATATAGTCGTATCGATTATTTCGCTATTGACTCTATGAACAATCGTAAATCGTTCAATACATGCGATAGTGTGTTTTGCATGCCGCGGTCAGAACCAACTGGCAATACGATATCTTATCGGAAACACGGCAGCAAGCTGAGATTGATTCCTGCGCTTGATTCCTGCGTAATTATAATTTCCAAGTTTCTTGTACTTTATAAATCGTTATCATTTCCTCATTTTCATTCATAGATCGTTCAATATTAGCGCTCGCAAATCGACAGCGGCACGTAATCGTTAGACCAGAAGCTGATATCGTGCCGTTGGCTAACGATTACACATCATTTATCTGTTGCAATAAGCGCATTGGTTTGTACTGCGGTAACTGCGCGTTGTAAACGTGCAGTCGCTATTAACACGTGGCGGCCGCTTTGTGCAGTGTCACGCGACTGCCACTTAATTATCTGATTGTATTACTCATCTGTATCAAGCGAAACTCTGGACATTCTGTAATTATATCGATTGTCTCCTAGTCACATTACCAAAATATAAAACGAAAATTACGCGTGATCAAATCTCTGTCCAGCGTATACAAGCATGATTTTTCTGATTAATTGGTTAATTAAATAAATCTTTAAAATTCTTCGCTACAAAAATGTATTAATTTTTTCAGTGTTATGAGCGTGTAAAGAAATCCGGTCTCTTGGTAATGAAGAGTAAACAAAAGTAATAAACAAAAACTGTGAAAACGTCACTGGTAAATACAGCATTCCGCGCACGTAAAGTCCATTCATTAAAAGTATTCACGGCACTGAAAGGGTTAAATGAAACCCTGCTAACTATTACTTTATTCATTCTTAATTCCACATTACGTGTTCTCGTATAATTTCAGAGCAAGAGAAATTTCATTTTTTGATGATGCGTGCATGTGTACATCGGTTGATTTATATCGGTTTTCTGGTTTTCAACTTTTCTATCGAAATGCTCCACATTCCATCGCGTCATCAAACTTGTAGACAAACTTCGGATATCTGTCGGACAGTTCTACGTAGCTTTTGCCGCAAATTATCCGCAGGATAAGATCGTAAATTATTCTCTAGACAGTAACACATTTTTCTAAACGCAAAAAGAAAGCGGCTGTCACGCGACGTTCAATATTCATGACACGGAACTTTAAAAATTAAAAAAGAGGAACTGAACACGTGTCTATTAGCATCGAGTAATGAATCCCTGGGAAGTAATTAAAGTTTCCGCAAAGAAAATTTTTCTCGTCCAGAAGCCAAGGCGAATCTCGGATGCAGCGCATTTTTCACCGTCGTCGCGCGTCCCCGTCTTCCTGCATTGCCCGTTTCCGGTTCTCTCTTGCATTCACCGAATTTTAAACTCACACATCCCTCTGCGGGAGAAAGAAGAGTTTCGGGTTGAAAAAAATTTACGTTTGACATGTGGCTCTAATTAGAAACTGTTTTTCTCGTTTGTCTCGACTGAGAGATAACATTTGCGCAAATATGATTTAACATGATGACATGATGATTCTCATTAAATGTATACAGTTGAGAAAAAATACTATATGCTTATATACTAATATACTCGACAAATAATGTTAAATTAACACATTTTTTTATTAGCGATTAAAGAAAACGATGTGTATTCTTTTCGCATAAATTGTGATGCCGTACTTTTTTATGAATTACAGCGTTTAAAGAGTCTCTTGAAATGAATGAATAACATGGCGCTCAGAAATGGTGCGTTTAATTAATTACGCGGCATCAAGTAAGACTAATTGCACACGAAATAAACAATTTTTCATAGAAAATTGGCGTAATTTGCCGGCCTCAGCCGGTAGTCTTGCCAACGATTGGTAAATTCAGACTTCGTTTTATATTAATTAGAGTGCAAATTGCATTAAACCGTCGGCACTGAGCGAAGCGAAAAATTGCTTTTGCCCAGAAGTGAATTTAATCTACGACTCGCGTCGCCCGTAATTCCATGCGGGTCGGAAGTTCTTTAAGATCCCGTCGAAACGAATCATACTACCGTGGAAGTATTAAGCGTCTCGAAGACGTCGGCCAGCGACAAATGATATCGCATAACGTTTCATTTTTCCTCTCTCTTTTTTCTTTCCTCTGGATTTTTTTTTTATATAGACCTTTGTGTCACACGATAACAATGTAAGAGCTGGAAGGATAATTCAGGCTTTAAAATGGGGTGCACAGTTCGGTCGTACGATGTTACGTGAAGTGCCGCGGGAGAAGAGGGTCAGGAAAAAGTCGGATAGGCGTAGAAAGAATCGGGGAAGAGAAGAGCGCAAAGTCCATGGTATAAGAGGACTACTAGGCGCTTAGGTAAGGTGGATGAGCGGTTAAGTAGAACGACAGAAAAACGAAGGGAAAGGGAGGAGGCCCGACATTTAATCTAGAAGAGAGCACGGGATCGAGATACGTTTTGCTTTTATATTCTATCACGCTTGTCTAAGACCCAGTGGTCCAGAAAACTAGAGAGCGCGCAGACTCACTCGCGAAGGGGTAGGCGGATGAAGAAAAGAAAAAAAAATAGCGACGTAGATGGATATTCGTCTAACGGATGTTCCCGACGAAGTACGATCCGTCTCCATCTCGACGCGATACGTGCCATGCCATGCAGAATTTTTCGGAAATCTCTGATAGATACCGCGACAAATCTGATTAATTAACGCGGCGCGTGAAAGAAACGAGGAAAGAAAATAAAACTATCAAAAAAGAAGAAAGAGGAGAGAAAGAGAAAGAGAAGCTGATTATTTTCGATAACTTTATTTCGTAACTTTGAGATCTCATTTTAACGCAGAATTGAAAAAAAATTTCACACTCAACTCGCATTTCTCACTTCATTTCTCAAATCCATTTTGTGTTTGAATTTCGAATTAAAACATCCATACATTTATGTACATTCTTCATTATCGAACTATTTGGAATGAATAGCAGCAGTGGAAATTTTCATTGTAAAATGTTTCAACAAAGCGCATATCTATGTTCTTCTCATTGCGAAATGTGAATGGTACGTCAAGTATTCATGAATTGATTTGTGTTATAATGATATATATAGGATAAAGCGATAATTCTGTCTACCACAAATATCTCCAAAACTAATTATCATTAGATAACTAACAGCATGACAGCTTTAGATGAAATTATTTCATAATGAAGCGAAAAATCCCATAAATGTAGAACCGATAATAACAAAAACAAAGGCGGCAATTTCGAGATAAAATAACAAGAAATTTTGTGAACACGTTTTTCTTTATATTTGGATAAATGAATGAGAAAGCAATTTTGCGGTCGTAGATATTCGAGATATTTTGCTTTATTAGACCGTCGTGCTTGATGTAATGGTATTATTTTCGAAAAGCCCATTTATAAACGTTCAATATAGTGTATTGCAACAATGAAATTTAAAATGACTGATATTTCAGTTTATAGTCTAGGCAAATTCTAAAATTCCGATATATTATAGTAGCAAATATAGAGTTGCTTTTATTTAATTTTATTTAGTTTTAATTGATACTTTACTAACTTTCGAGAAAAGAAATAAAGATTAGCAACAAGCAACGATACACATATGAATATTTATTTTGCAATTAAGAATGCAAACATATGAAAATTTTACTGTCAAACGAAACTAAATCATTGCAACGTAGAACGAATTTTTATATATTAGATTTACATAAATAAATACAACAACGTGTACTTTCTTTATGAAGGAAATATTGATACATGGTCGCGAAATTCATTATGCATCTTCTGTGAATATTGAAATAGCTGGTTATATTATACTTCAAAAGTATGGCCATCCGTTAAATTCACAGACAAGTTTAACTTACGTATATACACATGCCGCTATACAAACTGGAGAAATATCCCACCTAATATAGTATACTACATGTTGCCGTTGTGCGCAATAAACGTGCATTATTCCCATTTCTCACGTAAAACGTGCTTACTTTAAAGCACAATACGCTGTGAACAAGGCTTATCCTCTCGGTTTACGTAACAATAATTTCTGGGATAAAATGCGGCTCAACGTGTTTATCAAACGATAATATCTTCCTTCGGAGCATAATCGTGAAACACAATTATTATCCACGCAGTTTTTACAAAATAGGCGAGTATTCTTGCTCCGAGCGATTATGCTACTCTTACTTTTTCTGACACGGAAAAATGCTGATATTCGCGATTCTAAAGAGCGTTTTATTTTATTTTCGAATGTAAATATAACTTTTCAGTTTAGATAAGTAATTAAAATTACATGAGCCACCAACGTCATACATTGAGACAGAAAATTATATAATTCTTTTATGTTTGAGAACATTTGCGCATCGCAATTTAGCCGTCGGTCGTTGAGCTCTTGCCTGACATTCATCTCTAACCCTTTACTTTCGAACGCACGAACCCGTAAATTTCGCTCGGTCGCTTCTCCGCACAAAAACGACCCTTCCTTGGAAAAGTACGATGATATTTTAAAGAGCAGCCACTTTAATACAGCTGTCGCTCTTACGAGAGTGCACCTCTATTGCGGTTGCCGCTGTATTTTTTACTTTTTACGATTATTAAAATACGCGATACTTTTGAACTTTGCTATACATTATTAGTTTCTTATAATAAAGTATCGATTGAAATATATTTGAAAGATAGAATGCCATATGATATTTCATTGAAAAAATTTATTGTAATTATTATAAAATATTTTATTTTACATTTTCTAACATAATCTTGTATTTAAACAACAGGTGCCTGAATAGTCTTAGTTTACATATATTTTTAATACGTGATTGTATTGCCGTTGCAAATTCAATCTTGACTAGATACATTATGTCTCGTTATTTCGACGTTAATTGTAACCCTGATATACCCCGCAGTCTAGTCCAAGAGCTCTCACGGTATTTCAGTGACGCGTTGTTTCTCGTTCTGAGCCTCTCTCACTCTCGCATGGCTTCTACGTCTGATGCGATTCGAGGCTCCGTGTAATCCGTGACCGTAAATCGGGATTAAACTTAGTGCCACTTCCAGCGAGGCTACCACTGGCCAGCGAACAAGTAGAGTGTACTTCATGTTTTGAAACAGTTTCTTGAAGGGTTCTATCGTTCAGTCGGGCGAATTGATATTTTGACAAGCGAGTACAACTTTTTCTCGAGCGTTTCCGTAATAAATACGAATTAAACTTATTTCTCACACAACATGTATATATCTGCATTTCAATCTTTTAAACAGGATATTTTTGAAATTTTAAATATATTACTTCAAATGTAATTACAGAAATATTTTATGAATTTAAACAAGTGAAATTTTTTCTTATTTGCAATTTTATATTTATTAAATTTCTTATTATATATAACTTATTTTTTTATTACATATAACTACCGCTCAAAAGCTTGGAATTTTCTATCATTTTTAATTCACAATTCTTTACACATACAATTATTTCCTTGAAAATCTCGATTTTTATTTTTGAACGTATATTGTTGAAATAAACTTTATGATTAAAATAACATAAAATTTCGTACATTTTAATGTTAGTAAATAAAGTTAGTTAATAAAGTTGATTAAACTTTATTTCAAGATTTATAAAATGTTTTGGATTTTTGAGCATTAGTATGTATCGTAATAAAATTTTATCTGAAAATTTTATCTAAATATATCTATTGCTCTGGATATTCGCACAAAGTATGTATATATGTATGCACTCGTGCTTTGTAGTGACTACTGTAACCGGAACTACAAACCGCGATGAGTGCGTATGTTTTGATTTTTACATTGGGGATTTCGGGTACCGCAGATAGAACATGAATTTTTACTTCCGCTTCACGCTGCTGACACTTTACAGGATTACATCATCACAAAACATGTTTACGCATCCAGATTTATTTTTTTTTCTAGTTTTCTTTCTTTACATTTGTAGAATAAAATTACATTAACAGTATATAAGAGGAATAACACACACTGTTTGTCATTATATTGTAATAGTTGCTTTATGAGAGAAATTGGCAAGTAATAAAGTATTCAATGCTCCGGGAATTAAAGTGCATACCTTTACGTCTGTATGACTGGACAAAGAGTATAAATGCATAATTCAAAGTATTAAAGTACAATTAATTGCTTCGTAATTAAGTTTATTCAACATGGAATGTATTACAGCTTGAAACTTATAATTCATGATAATTATGCTGCTTAAATAATTAAGACTAATAGTTAATAAAATTATATGTGGATAAAAAGACATTGCAAGAAAATAATTTAATACGGAAAGAAAAAACTGATAATTTCTAATTTTCTCGTTGCAACCACTAATAAACATTTAAATGTAATTATTAAATTGAGGTACATACCTTTGGCATTTTTTAAAAATATGTAATTCATTAACATGTAAATTGTTCAAATGACAGTATGGAAGAGAAGCACAATGTGTTTGAATCTATTTTTACATCCGTTCGGGAAAACTACGATGAATTAGCACATCTAGCTAGTGGTACGCAGCTTCGCGTAAAGTAGCGCGTAGTATATATTTTCAATTCCTGTCGCGGTAGAACTACGAAACCTCGGCCATCTGAAAAGCTCGTCAAAGGATCATAAAAATACCCCACATGTCGCCCAAACTCGCTCGATCACGTCCGCGAGTTGTTTTACGAGCATCTATCGGGACATGTAGTAACAAGAGCATTGCAGCGTGGGACTTTCCCACTCTCCCTTCCCTGCTTCGAATGCTACATCCCCTGAATGATATTGACAGGAAAAAAGAGAGGCGCAAAAGAATATACGACCGATTGAAATTCTTTCCCTCCTCGCATCCATGATGAAAAGCGTGTGTAAATGTAATATTACAGCATGAGCAATTGCGTTTGCTTCTGCTACGACAATAAAATTCTTCTGCTTCGGGATTGTTACGCAGGGGGATCTTCGAATAGCTGCTTTTAAAAATAGCATGCGGAATATCACTTCCCTAATTTGCCTGTGTAACTTTACTTACACGCCTATCTTTGCACGTGTACATATTTACTTCCTAAAATAGTGAATATACTTCACTTTATTAATTTAGCCGAGGCATTAAAATTCACTATGTAGCAGAAATTTAATTTGTATTTAATGCACTATTTATCTTTTTTCAAAGATGAATATATTAGAAAATATTTAATAAAATAATTTTATACACTTCTGTTTTATATCTTGCGGTTATGCGCAATTTGAACAACACATTATTTGATTAATCTGCGCAATCGTTTTTTGTATTCATACTTGATATAATTTAATTTATTTACAAAAATAACGTGGCACAAGTTGCATACAACATTGATAATGCAAAAGTTCATTTTAACGTTACTTTCCTTTCTATTTACCTTAATTTAATAATTATATTTAAATATTCATTAGTGGTTTGAGACTATAATTATAACAAATTGTTTATCGATTGACTTAACAAAATATTTTTGTCACTTGATCGCAAATTAAACGCCTTTTGCGTGATTTGTGAAATAAATGTCTTTTTAACGACGATATTCGTGCACGAGATAATAGCGAAGACATCCTTTCATTATATACTGCAATAATTTCCTCTCGTCGTCTTCTCGCTTTCTCCCTCGATCGGTTCTGCGACTCCTTTGACCTGTCTCATAGCAGGGAAGGGCGGGAAGCGGGAATTCTTGTATTTAATTTAGCGCGAGGCTTTTAATCAGACCGCTCTTCAGACGCATACTCGGATACTCACTCGGAAACTGAAGAGCCAAACTTAAAAGGAGCTTTTTGAAGATTTAAGATACCCCTCTATCCTCTTCCTTCGCCCTTCCCCTTTTCTCTCTCTCTTTCTCCGCCTTGTCAGACAAGCAATGTCCCCCGTCGAATCGCGCTTGCTTTAAATTTACCTTACCTCCGCCCGTGACATCTGAGAGGTATTACGGGGATGAAGAGACACAGCTCGTGTACATAATTTAAATTGGATTTAGATAGCGTAATACAAATTGCAGATCCAAGTTTCGTCGATTGGCGAACGTTAATATTTGATGTCGTTGCGCTAAGATTTTGTAAATATCAAACTGAACAGTTTCTCCGTTAATACTTACTGCCAATAAGATATTCTGACACTCCTGGAGTATTCTAACGCATCATATCTCGCTGTGGTAAAATAATCCCTATGAAATTAATGTTCAATCCGAATTATATTACAAGAAGCATGTTGCATGCTAATAAGCACCTCACGCATGCGAACTTTAGTTCTGTATCAAGTTACTCAGTATTACAATTTCGCAAATAAGATTAGGTAATAAGAGAGTAGGAGATTTTGTACACGTAAAATGTGTGAGCCTCAATAAAATTTAAGATAAAACATTTAAAATAAAATACGTGCGTACTTATCTTATTTATCTAAATTGTATTCTTTAAAACACGCGATCTCACTATACTAAAATGCATATAAGTAAGAAGTTTTCACGTTAACATAATAAAAGTGCTTCTCGCTTTGCTGCGTCCGAAGAACTTTCGGATTTTCAAGTCCGTCGAGCGGTCATGAGAACTGAAAGTTTCTTCATCCATACATTCGTCGCTACGTGTAACCTATTCAGGCGCAAGTTCGTCGAACCTGGTCGGGGAATTGTAGAAATGCTGCAACTAACGTGCAGCTAGTCGAATTTCACAACTAGTTTCTCTCGATATCGCGTAATGTTAGCGCAAATTTCCCTAAAATTACCACCGTGTTGTAATGTAATCATTCTAATGGCAATCGTAGTCGCAATTATCGTTGTAACGAGATTTGTGCACAAACATTTTGATGTGGCTAATATTTACATCTTTTGTAGAATATAACAAAAATTTCTATTAATTAAAAATTATTTCTTATATAGACCACCATATATGTAGAAAGAGACATGTATAAAATAATTTAATTTGTGATAGAAGGAATAGGAACTATGCCGAGTGGATCATCAATAGTAGCACAGTATTATATTTTTTAAGTACAATGTATTTCACAATGGTTAAAGACTACAAAAATTATAAAGAATAAGATCTAATATATCAATATTGCATCATACATCATAATTAAAAAATTAGGTTTTTTTTTAAATATTTAAATTTATAATATTAAATAGCTTGATCGGAAAATCTAGCATGAATCTACAATGATTCCGCGGCACAGAATGTGTTCATAGTATGTAAAAGTAACGTCCAGAAAAAACGGCTAATTTCTCAAATATTACTCGTGCTACAACGGATAGTGATTGATTGACGTGACCTTTGCTCTTGCATAACAAAATTCTTCCGGGTATGAAGTACAAGAATTTTTTTGGAGCACACATACTGTATCACTTGATTATATTTTCAACGTATCACACTTCGCGGCGACATTTAAGTCCAGAATATCTCTATTTCTCATATCAATTGACGGCGGCTTGTTGACGCGGCGGGGAAGGCGCGTATACGCTTTGCATTTTGCGGATATTTTCGTTGGCGTGGCGTACGCGCACGCGGTGCTGCATAAATTATGCGCGGGCGCCACCGGCTCGGCGGGGTGGCGAGTGGCTGCCGGGCAAAAAAAAAATTTGAAAATTTAATTTGCGCGGCGCCCGGGCACTTTAAATCAACGGTAAACCGACAGCGCTCGTACATCTCGAACGCTTATAGAGCGTACGCGGCAGATGTTTCAGCTAAATCAACTGCCTTCGAACGTTGCGCGCCGCAGAAACTATCTGTTCCGGTGTCAAAACAGCTGTGCTTAATTAAACGTATACAATGGGTGTGTTGTGCGACGGTGGGTAGGACGTCTCAAAACAACACGCTTAATTGCACGGGTAGGCGTTCCAGTCTTAATGTACCTACTATATAATAACATAGAGAAACAAGGGTTACGCTTTGTGTCCAAAACAAACTACATTTTGTGATTTTGTTAAACATCGGATACGTCAATTTACCCGTATTTCTTTTAACTAGTTACTTTGTAGCGTTTAAAAAATAATATTAATAGGTCACTCGCGTAGTGACGAATTTTTCGCTTATGTTACGCAAAATATAATAAATAATAATTTTCATAAAGTTAATTTTAAAAAGTTGTATTAAAATATAAGAGATAGATTTTATAAATGATTAAAATCTATTATTAATTAATCTTATCTTTTTAATCAATAATAGATTTTTATCATTTAAAACCTGTTTATCATTTAAAACTCTTATATTTTGATACAAGTTTTTTAAATTACCATGACTTTATGAAAATTATTATTTATTATATTTTGCTTTATCTATTTAATTAATAATAGATTTTAATATTATTAATTGTTAATTCAATAATCTAATGATGTAATGGCATGATATAATCTATATCTTATTATTAGCTCTTGTACTTTAAAATAATTTATTCACAAATGAATTTAATAAGCTAAAATTTCGATAATAATCATGAAATAAAAAAGTATTGAGTGCAAATCAAATATTAACTTACGGCAATTGAATCTAGGTAATCAATTAATTATGAAGATTAACTAGTAATCACGATTACTACTTGAGTACGAGTAACATAAAGGATGTCTCATTATGAGTTATTCTGAAATGAATCAAATATTTGATCAGAGGATAATGAACAAAAAGCGAAACGAATTGCTCAGCTTATATGTGATATAAGGATGAACGGCGAATTGTTTCAGTTATCAGTAGTCCGCAGCTTTCACGCGGTCTAGAATATTCGGGGAGGGGCTGATGGGCGATGCATTAATTAATTACGGACCGATTACTCGGGCTGACGATGGTCAACATCCTATTTTCGCGACGGTGTCCTCCCTATGCTCTATAATCGTATTAGGTTTAATCTCCGCCCCATGTTCATTTCCAACATATATTAATGTGATGTGTACTATGTGATGTGTAAAACAAGTAATGTTAATATTAGGTAAAGTGAGTAAATTTATGGAAATAGTTCGTTACATTTCACATATCAGGATGTAGTAAATTTTTCTTTTCTTGTTTTTTCATTAATTTTGGAAATCTCGATTTTCTTGTAATTTTAAAAAATAATATATCTCGGTAATTTTTGCCTGTAGTAAGTTAATTATTATTATAAGAAAGTTTGTGAATATGATCTTACTAAAAATGGCCAAGTAAGATAGATTGATCCAACTGAGCTAGGGTGACTCTATTCAATTTTAGCTTTTTTGACTCGATATTTTAATAATCGTTTAGAGATTATATTTTTGAATATAGCTATTATCTCTCTTTTTTATTTTTTATAGAAGCTATAATCGAAAATAAAAAATAAAAATAAAATAGAGATAAAACTTTACCGGATATTACTTTGAAAGCTATTAGAGCAATACATACTTTATCTATCCAACAAATTGCAACAGAATTTAATTTTTTAATTTAATATAAATTATCGTCATTACTACGAAAAAAATTTCACGTGATAATCAATCATAAGTACGGGACTAATTGTTACATTTTTACTTTATTTAAAATTACGTAATTTTTTTGTACGAAGATTTAAGAGAGATACTTTTTTCAAAAAGTATAAGTATTACTATAATGTACATAATGTTTACAAAACTTCCATTTATTTTTTTAAACCATTATTCAAAGACTTGTAACATCCAATTCCGAGATCTTCTATGCTTTTGTGAGACCGAGAAACATGTCGTTCACCCGTTTTATCCGAATTAGAGGATAAAATCCGATTTATCGAGTATTGGTAATCCGGAACAACCGACCTTAGATTTATGTGCGGACGATGAACGATTTCTAACGAAGACAAGATAGATCGCCTGGTCTTCCACGTACCACAACGAATTAGAAAGAGAGCACAATGTTTAAACACGGATTTACGAAATTCATTTTGTCTTACTGTAATTCATAATGACATCTGAAATAATTTCTCGTAATGACTTATTGTTGAAAATTACATTTATCTACAAAGACACGTGAATAAATTTTTATATCTTTTTTTTAAACAAAAAGATGCAGACTTATGGTTGACTCTTTTGTATGAACATTTTCAATATGCTTAAAACGGCATGGCAGCGTGCAGGTGAAACGAAGACGAGCGAAACTTTTCGATAACACATTGTTTTGTAATTTCTTAATAGTCTGTTTGAAAATAGGTTATTACTAGTAAAAATAATGCAGAGGGCAAAAATGAAAATTACTGGCGTTGCGTTTTGTTTCTTCCACCAATAAAATCAGTAGACAATTTCAAATAATCCAAAACATCATAAAAATTTTACAAGTTTAAAATTACAGACATTTCAACGTTATCGCAAGCTTGTAGTAACATTCTAGAAATTTTTTATAATTTCCATGCAATATTATAATGTTTTAATGTAAAGTTTATGCAATATTCTTTTAATCTTTTAATGCTAAAATCTTATGATTTTAACCTTTACTTTTTATAACAAAAGTTATATTAATGATTAATATTATTAAAATAAAAATTTTTTTTATTTTAAACTTTCCTCTTTTTTTGTTCTTTCTTCTCTTTATCTGCATCTTTTCTTTCTCTTTCTCTCTCTCTCTCCCCCTCTCTCTCTCCCCCTCTCTCTGTCCCGTATTTAAAAACTCCTTTCTTCCTTCTCCTTTCATTTTTCATTATTTTATTTCTTTTCTTTTTTATATCCAACGTTTTATAATATCTATCCGTCTAATGAAAGTTTGTAATGCAGTGCGATGCAAGAAAATCTCTCTAAAAGTCGCTATGGTAGTCTCACGGAATGAGAGAGACTCCGCTTTCCCAACGCGCGCGTGCACGCCGATTAAAGCCCCGCCACTCGGGTCGTTGACCGCTACGCCGCGCGCCGCGTCGGTCGAGGAGAGTGGGGACGCGGCCCAGACGGTCGAGGAGAGTGGGGGGAGCCGGCCCAGACAGCGAGCACGTGCGCCTGTCTGACGACACCACGTGCGGTCAACGACCCGAGTGGCGGTGCTTTAATCGACGTGCACGCGCGTTTTGGGTAAAACGAAAACTCTCTCGCTGCGTGAGACTATCGCAACGACTTTTTGGAAGATCTTGCATTGCATTACAAATTCTCGTAACTTACTTGCAGGATTGGGTAATTAGAAAACTAAAAGTTAAATCATCAAGTTGATAACTTTTGACTGAACTTAGTTAATTTTAAATAATTTAATTTTTAACTTTAGTTATTTTTTAAATACATGAACTTTAATTTATTAACTTTTTACCTAAGTTAAAAATTTGTTTATTCAGCATCGAAAGATTAAAGAAACATTACATAAACCTTACATTGAAATATTGTAATATTGTATAAAAGTTACTAAAGATTTCTGCAATGTTACTATAGTTTGCGGTAACTTTAAAATGTCCGCAATTTTAAACCTGAAAGTTTTTATTATGTTTTGGACTATTTGAGATCGTCTACTGGTTTTACTGATGGAAGAAACAAAACGCAACGCCAGTACGCCAGTAATTTTTACTTCTGCCAACAGTATTATTTTTACTAGTAATAATCAAGCTTATTTTTGAATAGAGGGTAAAAGTCCGTAATTCTTCCGACGATAGCGACGTGCGGGACGGGGAAGAAAGAAACGACGAAATTCGATGGCGGTGCGATTATTGATTATCTAATTATCGTAATTGTTTGCGCGATTGCTGCGATGTTTTTACAGATAAAAAATGAATTGTGCGAAAGGCGCCCGATATTTTAAAAATGCGCTTCTAAAAGTCGAATTAATTTTCGCGAAAGCGATTCGACTCGCGAATCACTTGACTGACGCGAAAGCCCGCGTACGCTCGCTTTCGGACAAATAACTTCCTGGCTCGCGGCGTGCATTACGTGGCGTCTGTAAACGGTAATGCCGTATTATCTGTGCAGAGCTGTTCAACAATCAATTACATGAATGGAATCACTTACGGAGCGTGAATAATACGGCCGCCAATGTCATACTTGGCCGATTTGCAATGGTCGAGTTGGTTTTAAACAGATATTGGTTTTATATGAAACGATTTCATCGGGAATAAATCCTTGCTGGTGAGCTTTTTTCTACACAAATTTGTAGCTTACTGATTTAATGAAAATATACACATTTATGTAATAAAAGTATGTATTGAGGAGCTATATGGAGATAAAAGAGGCATATTTAACGTATTTATTATAAAATATTGAATACCGATATTGAAACACTTGACGTTTTTTATCGACGTTGTTTCTTCGGAGTTACCATATTTAACATTTTTCACAGTACACTCTCGTTAAGGAATGTTTGCTTTGAAATAAAGCTAAATAAATGTCGATTAAACAAAGCTCAAAATAAATAAAGATTAAAAAAATACGGATTATTTTTTGTTTCTCATATGTTATTCGCAGAATATTGACAATAACAAAATCAAAAAATTAATTAAAATTAATATAAAAGATAAATAAAGATGAAATTAAAATTTATTAATTTGTAAATTAAACACAAAATGTTATAAGAAATTAAAAGCGTGATTTATCCAGACTTTTTGTTGATAAAATTGTATTATCATTTGCAACAGAGATCAGTAACGTATGCGTCTGCATGTAATCGATAATTTCTGTCGCCTGAGAACAACTCGTTTTGATTTTCTCGGTTACGTCACGTTCGATTTCATATACTTTGCATAGTACAAGCCAATTGTGTGTATGTGTGTATATATGTACATATGTACACATTTTTATCGTTTACTTTCCCCACACCAAGCAACACCAAATGCAATAGTGTCAAACGCAACTCACTGCAACGGACAGGGATGTAAACTGACACGAGAATAGTTTCTGTATTTCTACTGTAGCCGGAAGCCAACCGTGTTACGATTTATTAATGCCTCTACGAAATTTTACTTCTTCTTTATCACAGTTTTCTTAAGGAGCAGCAAGTTTTAAAAATTCAAGAAACAAAGTTTCAGAAAATATAATGTTAAAAAGTTTTGCAAAGTTTAACGAAGTCTAAAAAATAAAAATACACGTTTTATGTTTGAATTCTTGCAACATACAGTCTTTTTGTCACATGCGCGATATTATAAAACTGTTTATTATTCCTGCGGAAACAACGCATAGAGGATTCATCCGAAATTAGTCAATTAATACGCTTGTGCTAATATTTCAATATTTCACAAATTTTTATGATGATTTCATGATGACTATTGTATCATTTTAATTCACAATTTATTCGAAAATCAGTATAACTATAGCTGATAGATACTTAGAAACATTAGAAATGTTTACAACATGTTACATACAAATATCAGTTGAGCGGTTTATTTTAAAAGATTGCTTTCTGCAATCGGTTATTTTTTTTTATTATATTTTTTATTGTATTTTTTATTGTATCATATTTGATACCGTCTGTTTTTACACCTGCAATTTGGCTTTCTCTATTACCAATGCAATTGCTGTTTCATTCGAGAGAGTGCACGCGAAGACACGACAATTACGAGCGTAATTATTTCTATAGTAGGATTATATACTTGTAGGCTCTTAAAGCGGCTTAATCCAACTCCGTCCACAAAGCTGAAACTGTACTCCATAAGCTTTAGAAAGTTCTTAACTGCCATACGATGTCATTCGCCTTTGCACTTTGGTCCTTAACAACTCTTACACTTCCACTCAAAAATAATAAAAAATGGAAACCTGTTTTATTCAATTTGCGATTCTAATTATTAATCCTCTGTACACATATTATTTTTTGGCACACACATTGAGTCTGAAGAGTTAATTTTCTTTACTTTTACGAGTATAAAAAAATTATTAAGGATCGTGTGTACAAAGGGTTAACTTGCGTAAATATCAGTATTGCATAATGATATATGGACGAATAATTGCGTGCAAATAACGTGTAATTGAATTAAGGTCGCAATAATATTTTTCTAAGAGATACACAAAATTAACTGAAATTAAATATTTTACAACTCAAAGCCATTTTACACGTAGACGAGATATTTCCTTGCCGGAGATGTTTCTATAAGTGAGTCAAAATGGCTCCTGAGGGAGTGGTTATATTACGACAAGTATTACCTACATGATATTCTCAAGGGGACTTTGTGTCGCCTCTGTATTAACTTTCTCCCGACTTGTGCAACGTTCCAGAAATATCAGGGAAAGCATTTCTACGTGCTTTAATGAACTCTCCAAGTTATAGCCTCTCAAAGATTGCCACCTCCAAAGATATTGCGCGGTTGGTTGGAAAATATAGTAATTTTATTACACAATTTTTTACACCTTGACTCAACTAACTCTCAAAGATACGATTTACAGAAAAAAACTGTCCACTTGAAACATACTGAAAATTTAGCGCACTTGACTTATGGAAAATGTTTCTCAGAGATATTTAATCGAATATTTGAAAAATTACACATGTCGCGACGACAATTCTCTTAGATCGCTCAACCTTTTCAAAAAAAGAAGAATATATACACGCAGACTAGTATTTTTATTATTCATATAAATTATGAATGACTATTTATCAATAACGTCTTGATATAAATGCACTTGCCATTTGTTTTAAGCAGGAGATAATTCAGTAACAATCATAAGCGCGATGTGCCACAAAGAGACGCTCTCATGCAGTTTTCTTCACTTCGACACTATGTCGAACGAAATATCGGAAAGAGTAATCTCCAGATGAGATACATCGTAGTGTAATCTTGCACATGTGGTTTCGGCTGGTGGCGTCTGCTTGCAAATTACAACGGTGCCCCGAAGTGTCCGAGTTTGTTCATCCGAACTCGCATGTACGTGTCCGCGTGTAGCTATGTATATCGAGCTCTTTTCGCATCTCAGTCTCTCGCTTTCGAGAAACAACCCGACGATGGTGTTGGTCCCACCTCGCAATTTCCTACATACAACTTCTACAGTTTGTTCCAACTTCCGGGACACTTATAATTGGTTTCCTGATACCGCGGTGCCGAGAGAGAATGAAGGAGCAAGAGATGTGCAGATTACGGGCAGGAAAAGAGACAAATTGTGCGCGCGGGCGCCGCGTGCTTGCGGGTAATACGAGTCCGACTAGCAGAACAGTGGGTGTGTTCTAAACCCTGGCTAATGTAAAGCGTCTGTAAGCTTGAAGAACTGAACATTGCGAAAATAGAGTTTCTAAGATACAATGTACTGGTTAAAATAATGAAGGAAACTTGCAGTCTTACTTTATCAAATGCCCGTTTTTTCCAATGTACGTACAACTGATCTGGACACTTTCTTATATTACTTTCTCTCTCTTCCCCCCCCTCTCTCTCTCTCTTTCTCTCTTGTATATAAAGTTTAGCTATGATATTCACCGATTAGCAATTCATTTCGACGTGGCTCTTCCAATTGCAACTCTAAATTGAGTTTTCACTTGCACAATTGAAATAGTTTGCACACATAACACCATTGAGATTAATCAAAAGTTATCTACTGATTTCTTTTTTGGATTTTTAATATAACAATGACGAATATCTGCTTGATTTCTAAAATCGTAAATCTGAATTTTATGTCGAATGTATAGCTAAGTGACAGCATTTCCAAAAAAGAGTAGAGATATAGAATAATCTAAAAATTAAAAAATCCAATATTTGCAGAGTATTATAATATTTTATAATATAAATGGATTTTATTTAATATGAACTACTTAAACACAAAATATAATAATAGACGGTCAGATTAACGACCCAAATTAAATAAACGATTTAATTCGAGATTTAAATTTTACATTTATATAATACAGTAAACAATTACGTAGGAACGTTTCGGCTCTACTTAGCTTTCATCAGCTTATAAGATTTGTTTTAAATTATAATACAATTAAAATGTTTATAGGCTAATGAAGGCTAGCTAGAGTCAAAACGTTCCTACGTAATTGTTTACTGTATTATTGTAAAATTTAAATCTTGAATTAAATCGTTTATTTAATTTGACTCGTTAATCTGACCGTCTATTATTATTTTTTGTGTTTAATTATAATACGAGCGTTTTCTTGAGCTTTTTATTGTTGAACTATTTAAATTTTTATAATAAATTACATTAAATGTAATTATAAGATAACAAATTTTTATTAAATTACGATAAATTTAATAAAAATTTAATATTTAATTAATAATATTTTTAATAATATGGAAGGTAAGATTTAAGAAATTTTTTATTAATGGCGGTATAAAATATTACGAATTTTTATAAAATACAATTTATAATTACCCAATGAACATACTAATGTTTTTAATATCACTTGATTTTAATTAACAGTCTGCTGCATGATACCATATACATATATAAAATATAATAAAATATAACGGAATTATTGTTCTATAACTCACAGTTATTATAAACGTATACGCAATGTTTAATAATTACGCAATTTTAATTAAAATCTGCAGTAGAATTGAATAGCAATTTAATAATGTCAATTAAGAATACGAGATGCATTTATCGATTAGTAGACGTTTACATGATATCACTTAATGCTTAATTATTCATAACGATGATTTTCGAAATTATTTCAAGGAAATATTCCTAATTTGGAAAGAGGAAAGGCAATAAAATATGAGAAAGAGAGAGAGAAAACTTGATTTTCTATTAGTCTCTTCCATAAAGCAATATCAATTGTTTTCAATAACCTTTTACTTTATATACTCCGACGATACACAGGCTCCATGTCCAACGTATGTAAACTCAGGTTAACGGCACCCGTAAATTTGAGCAAGTATATAGGTGCTACGTAACGCTGACAATTGCAATAGAATACCATGAATTATCGTAGATGCATAAACTATCAAGTGACTGAAGTCACACAATCGGGATTTCACGGATCTCGAATGGAGGTGTCGGATTAATCGTCCGAGAAATGCCGCGATTGAATTCAATCTCCCTTCTCTCGCGTAGAATTAGTTGCGCCTGCTAAGCCGCTGCAAGAAGTAAATTGAATGTCGCCCATACCGTCCTTTTCTCAAGTTTCTTTGAATTCCGCGCCGTCCTCGTTGCGGTCTTTGCATGGTCGTGCAATTAAATCTCTCGTTTGCTTTATAAAGGACAGAAATATTCCCCGTTCTTTTGAGAAGAGGCGACATTTAAATCATTTCTCGGTCCCAGGATAGATTGGTAAATCAATAACGTTGCAATGTCAATACATTGTTAGCAACGTTTGATAGATACGCGAGAACGAGGCGGCACGGCGCAGCGCGGGCGAGAGCGCTATGGAGCAAAAATTTTCGCGTCGTCTTGTGTTTACGTACACTGGAGTTTCCTCGGAAAAGTGGAGAAGACTCGTAAAGTACCGTAAAAATCTGAAAGTTAAAGGTAAAATATGCGCGCGAGGAAAATGTAGATAATTTATATCTTTGAAAATTTCACCAATCTCCGTTTGACACAACTCGAAGCGATGTAAATAAAAAATGTAAATTAGTGTGAAAGAAGGAGGAAGGGAAGTGAAAACTTGGGGAAATTCATTAGCTGTCCTCCTATATCTAGTTATGAGTATCTTAATACTCATTTTTGGACATTATGCACGATAAAAGGAAAGAATCTTGGTTTTTCACAACAATCTCGAGAATATCCCGCGTGTTTTGCAAGACATTTCGCCGTAATTCCCAACATAAATTACGCGTTAATAGCCGCCGCCGCCGCCGCTGTTAGACGTTGATAAGACAAAATAAGATTTCCATTCTCATCTTGGCGCGTCTCGCGCCTTGTTTTGTCGCCCGTTTATATCCCCGGCATCTATCTTTTCTGAGCCCGGTCGACGTTTCCCATCAGTGCTACTTCCGGAGGAAGCCGGTGGAAGTACCTCGTCGACAACGAAAACGACATGCACGTCACGGTGCAGTTAATCGACCACATCCTGCGATTGTCGGCAAGACAATTTTCGCCTCCACCTCGGCTCCGGAGCGAAGCGGAGCGGCGCGCGACGAAACCGCAATGGCGCCTCGTTTGTAGTAGCGGAAGGTTGTATGTAATATAAGAGTGGTCCTCGTCGCTCGATACGCAGCGAAAGCTGTATAACGGTCGAACTGCAACAACTTTGCGTCAAATTAACCTTGTAAAAAAACAGCGAATATGATTCTGACAATATAGTTTGAACGACATTTCAAGCTTCAGAATTTATATCGATACTCGCGAACGATCAATATTACATTGCGGCTAAGATGGGAAGAAATATGTGTTTTATATGTCAACACATGACATTTCTAACTTAGAAAATCACATCAACTGTCCTACTTTCGAGATTTCTATATAAGGATATCCTGTGTGCTCCTAAAAGATTTGGCCAAACTTTTGCTAACTCCAAAGATAAAATAAATTTATATAGACGTAAATGCGCGAGGATTTTCTATCCCGGTTATAACATTTATATTTTCTTTCTGGTATATTACGTACAAAAAAGATGCTCGTAACATCATTATTTGACAAATTGATATTATTTTAAATTTATTATATTTCTAGTTTGAGTTTATCTTTGCGTTTCCAGTCGGATAATTCGTATTAGATCAAAAATGATTATTAAAATACGTAGATATAGGAGAACGGCTAATAAATTGTTCTGATTTTTTATTCTTTCTTCTCCCCTTTTTTCACACTAGTTAAAATTTTGTACTTATATTGCTTCGAGTTGTATCAAACGGAAATTGGAATTTTCAAAAATATAAATTACGTACGCTTCTCCTCGCGTGCATATTTTAAATATCAATACGCAATTTGCAGAACTGCGAAAAATGTATTTAAAAACGAATATAAAAGTTTTATTAAGCATTGAAACTTGCTTTAACTGAAAATTGACACTTTTTTTGTTTTAAATATATCGGTCTAATATCAATTTATTATAAAAACAATTAATAAGAAAATTGTTAAGTATTAGTTTTAATTCTAATAAAATATCTCTTTTATACGGAAACGCGAAAATGTAGCTCAATATATCAATTTAACAGTAAGATTTATAAGCGATTCGTTAAGAGAATATCAAACGGTATAAACGCCATGAGGTTTCACTTGGTCCGAGCATGAACCACTGGACTTTGCTGACGCACTTAATTAGGCGTTGATTAATGGATGTTCGTGGTGCCAAGGGGTAGCACAGCCGGCAGGTGTATAGATGCAATTGGTGAGTCCGGCAACAGGAGAGATCGCAGAGATTGCTTGATCGGATTAGTATGTTCGCTAAACGGACTAGCCGCTATTCCCTTCCTCTCTCCCGCCCTCCCTCCCTCCCTCCCTCTCTCTGTTTCTTGTCCTCCCTTGGTATCGATCTATGAACGATTAATTTCCGTTTAGATGATGGTCTCAGGTGTACAAGTACTCGTTATGGATACCAAACACTCGCTATCCGCTGTTATCCGCTATCAACGGACAACCAGTATTACTCGGCATAATTCTCGTAACATATAACGTTTTGTTGTATTATTCCTGTAAGAAAGGAGATAATTTCTAAATGGCGCAAACTCTCTTTTTCTTCTCTCTCTTTTTGACAAACTTTACACAGAAGAAGTAGTATTAAATTAAAACTAATATATTCTAACAGTCAAACAATTAACGCTATCTCATTTTAATTTCATTTTAATATTTAATATTTTAAAAATAAAAATATTTTTATAGTAAAAATATTCTTTTTCTTTTTTAATTTAATAAGTCACATTTAGTTAGTAGTACGTTTGAGATTCAACAGTAGATTTTACAATATAAGAAAAGACCTCTAATATTTTTAACGAAATTTTAAAATTAGAATATTTGGCATTGTAATAAAACAATTTGAAAACAACAGGGATAACTATTGCCTGGACGCTGCTGACCTCAAAAGATTAAAACGCAATCTTTCAGGAAAATATTGTTCAAACGTGCTCTTATACGAAATTTCATAAAGCCCGCCCTCTCCTTTTCTCTCCTCTCTCTCTCTCTCTCTCTCTCTCTCTCTCTCTCTCTCTCTCTTTCTCTCTCTCTTTTATATTGATTCTTTTCTGTAAAACTATATATAGCTGTAAAATAATATCTTATTTATACTTGACTGATCAAAAGACGGATAATCTAAAAAAGCATGCAGCCCAGAAAGTAAAGAGAAATATGCAGCGGCAAAACAAGTGTTAAAGGAAATTGAAAGAATATTGCCAAGATGCCGAAAAATAAATCGTATGTAAACTCTAAAATTATTATTATATTATCATATTATTATATTACTATATTATTCTTTTTCTAAAGCACATGAAGACTTTGAACGAGTATGTATTTATTCGTATCGAGAATTTAGTTTCATGCATTTTCAATGCATTTTGATACATGGGTATTTCAAATGCTTTCAACCGGTACAAGTTTTTTGTATTAGTCAGCAAGGTGAAACGCAAGAAGAAGCTATACAAGAATACATATTCATGCAATGTTGTATATACGAATGCAATGAAAACTATTTTTTTTTTTAAGCTCAAAGAGCTCTCTCTGATTTGTGTAAAAACATAAAATCACGTTTAACTTGATAACCAAAACTTGGCAGCGGTGCAAACGAAACCGTCAGCTGCCGAAGAATTGGGTTGAGCGATAGAGAATTAAAAATAAAAATTGGTGAAACTGCGAGCCCTCCCCCCTCCCTTTTTTACCGCAAGCGCCGCGCAACCGCTGCATTCGCGGATTGATATAGATTCTATTCACTCGGATAGAAACGTATTTCAATCATGTGTGCGTCACTGGAGATCTAGTATAGCCTGACATTTAAATAGAGATCAATTTTATGTAGTCCGACAAAGCATATTTTTTTGCATCGCGCACATTACATTACCATATCCCGATGCCGATCGTAACGTGTTAACGTTGCAGTTAAGTTTAAGCGAACTTGTTCTTCCAGCGCATTATCGCAATAATCGGGCGCTTAAGTAGTTTCCATTGTTAGAGGCAACTAGCGCTCTGCTCGATCGAGACTATAGGATATTTGCATTTACGAAGTGCCTCACTTAGGTGCAAGTTTGCATCTCTAGTTTGTACTTGACCTGAATCGCTTACAGGCAAATAGCTGTGATTTTGTGGGAACGCAAATCGATGCATTACTAAATGTAAACTTCGTACAAGATATCTATAAACCAATATACTTCTGTTATCTACACATGCGTCACAATTGTTTACTTTTCATATAAGCACATGCATACTTTTCCTAGACATCTCATTTAAATGAACTATATTGCAACAATCAAATGTCTCTTGTTCAAACGTTAGATTTAACAATATTTTTATATTAGCTTATTGATATAATATTTTTTACTATTAACAGCGTTATTATATTATTAGTTTATTAATAATTGTTTTTAATTTTTTGTCAATGTTACAATGTTAAAAAGTCGCTATTATCTATTATAATTACTTCAACGGTTTAAATAATTTTGGCTTTCTCATTTTCATATGTGTATCTATAAATGACAATGTTGCAACATAACAATGAATAAAAAATAATCTCTCACACGTAGAAACGTGTAAACGCATGTGCTTTGTGTTGCGCGTGCGGGCTGCACGGAACGTAAGAAAATTTCGAAGCGATTTCCCAACACAGGATGAAGAAAAGCGTCGTCAGTCGCAAGCTTGCGCGCCGCTGCCGTGCAATCTCCGTTCAGAATTTATGATTACCCTTCCCGACCGTGAGATGCTTTACGTGACCAGGATTTTCAATGGTCAGTACCTAATGGTTGAGCACCGTCCCTCGCGTCTCGCCCTTACGATCCATCGCCCACCGTCGACACTGCCGCCGGTCGTAAGGGGAAAACGGTCGGCCTCGTACTCGCTTTTTATCGCAGTAAATTCACCGAGGTTTTTCCAATTTCGATACGTTCGCACTTGCATCGACGCCCCTGCTGCTGCAGTGCGTAGCTACCTCGACCTCTCGACTACGAGATCTTGGCCGAAAATATAATATAACCGTCCTCCGAACGCAAGCGATTGCGCCGAAATCGTAAAAACGGCGAAGAGATGATAGGGAAAAAGAGAAAGAGAAGGGGGAGGAAGGGTTAAAGTGAGAAATGAGGGAAAGGGAGGTACGCCGAGTGTACGACGCGAGAAAAAAAATTCGATACACCGATGGGGACTTCGCCGACTTTTCTGCAGCCATAGCGGCTTCGGGACGAGCGGCTTTAAACCGCTTTGGAAGAGTTATTGCGATTCCTCCGTTACGATTTCACGCTACATTCGCTGCCACTTCCGCCGACTTAGCCCCTTCCCCTTGTCCTCCCTGCGATCGCATCTCTCGTCCACCCTGCGGTCAGTGTCTCATAAAATATCATGAGTCTAAAAAAAAATTAGGGACCCACATACTTTTACGTATTGTTCGTTTATTAATAGGAATGAAACTACATATGCTTTATAAATTATTAATATTTTTGCGTTTTAATATATAATACATTATTGCTTCTTTTATCTAGTAATATTTAATATTAAACATATTAAAGCAATGGTGTTTGCCAATATTTAATTAAAACACCAATTTCCGGAGTAGCTTCACTTTATTTTTTATACGTAAATGTTTTTTTTTACGCAATGTATAAATATTTTTCCAATAGAATTGTTCATAATATATTCTTACGATATGCACAGCTTTTTATTTATGAAACAATACTCATGTTGTTTTTTCTTAAATTTTTATATATCAATTAGTACGAAATTTCCGTTCAAATTATATGAATTCTTAATTGCCGCAGATTTAAATCGATTCCAAATCTCACTCAATTTACGATCTCTTAATTGTCGCGTTGTTTTACATTGGTATTGATAAAATAATGAACGACAAAACAATGGGCAACAACGGCACGCTGCGGATGAATCAGGGAAATAATGTTTAAGAGCTAGTGAAAAGCAGTGTGTAATGGATTGGCGAAAAACGTGCGTTGTACGCACAATAGGAACGCTGCAGGGGGGACAGGGGAGACAGGCAAGAGGGATAGAAGCAGGTCGTCGATTGCAGCCCAGCCGTAGGGTGCTTAATAATTCGAATAATGCCAACGCCGATAAGTGAACCGGATGGAAATACGGGAGGACAGTCTATGCGCCAGTCGGCGCTCGACGAGCGCATCCACACGGCTCGTGCTGCATGGAACGGAGCAGATAGCCGGAAACTATTTCATGGCTAATGGCAGAGTTATGCACTTACGAATCATAAATTCCGCAATGGGCCGCGTTTGCGGCGGCACTAACTTGCTCTACCTGGCCACGCGTTCTGCAATCTGATCAACTCGCTGTCCTTTCCGATATCTAACGTGATTAGTGCTCGGCGCGCGATCCGACTGTGCTGCATCAACGTCCAATTCTTGGCGACGATTTTGTTGTCCAACCGTAAAAGGCGATATGTGATGTGAAATGACTTATTAAGAATTTGATGCATTTGGAAACAAATCGAAGAACTTGCATGTAATTTGTATTAGGATGAACACGTAAGATTAAACCTTCTAATCGAATAATTATTTTTGTGTAAAAGTAGGAGAAAGAAAATGGAGCCTAATCCAGTGATTAACATATTTCTACGTAAAGATGCATATAGATAAAGATGCATATAGATGCATATAGATAAAAATACTATTGAACACACATATCTTACATAATTAAAATTGCTAATGTAATTGTCTGAAGTCACGTTTATATTCTAATTCGTAAGACTGCTCTGAATAAAAAGGAATCTTGATTTCTCTAATTTGATTTACGCACATTGGTCGAGTATAGGTATAAAACAAAATAACCATTAGTAAATATAATCGATATGTGTCTACAATATTGAAAAGCTTGCAGGTAGACAAAAGTGCAATTTTGTCAGCTTTACCAGTCAGCTTTTCTACCAGATTACAGTTAAATCGGATAATTCTCAAAAGTTTGTGTTGCATCGTGTAGAGAGGATTGAATAGAGCAACCAGATCAATTTTACAGATTTACACAACAATAAATGTATTACGTCGTGTCTTTCCACTTCACGGAAAAATGAGACTTTTTTTTCCATTTTATGTTGTTAACCTAAAATCTGTGGTGATCGAAAGCCAATATTGTAGATTTGACAAGTTTGATGAAATAATTTATTCGACTCTTTTTCCGTTGTATAACATTTCCTAGCGATTTAAAAAAAAAACAGAAAATGATGTAAAAGAAATTATTGAATCTTCCGCGAACTAGTTGAAAAAATCAGTTTATAGCGAACCATGTAGAATATCTTATGTTATTCATACTATAATTTATTCAATATATTAATTTATTGTTAGTATGAAAATAATTTTAGTTATAATATACACAGATTTTTGTCTCGTAATATCTAAATTTTTTAATATCGTGCACTATTATCGGAAATTTTAATTAAGATAAAAATGATCTCACTGAAAAAATAATAAATAATGTTAATCATTTTTTATTAATTACTTTCATTACATTTTTTAAACTTTTATTACAAATTGCGCTTTTATTTCTATTTTACAAATATATTATGCATATATGCAAATTTATATTAAATTATATCATCGTATTCAAATACATTTTATTTGCAGAATGTGAGGTACAACAGGAAGTAAAATTACCTGTTTTTAATACGTTTTTTTCTCTCTAAAGATATAAAATTATTTAACATAGTATTTTTTAAATTTATATTAACGTTAAAACGGAAATAGATATCTCTATATAATCAACTACTGTTCATGCGTCGACTTTAATATAACGGTTTGCATTAAACGCGAAACATTAAAATTATCGTTCTATATAAAAGCTTGCGGCTATTACGTCTAGGCGGAAATTGATTCACTTGGTATTCAATAAAGGTCATCAACCATTCCGACATTATACAATGCATAGTGTTGCACAGTTGACATATTTACAATGTACCTATTGGTGTGACCTATATGCAAACTGTAGCATAAACTAATCTTGCTAACATTTAGATGGAGAAGCTGGTTGTAAAACTATAACATTTATTATTTTTATCTTTTGTTTATCCTTATATTACGCAGAAATAAAAATTTTTTTGATTAGAAAGAAGATATTATGAATATAGATGTAGAGAAAAGACGAGAAAAATCTGCCTTGTATGATATGTTGCTTCTACTGTAATGCAGCTTGACATTTTCTACGCTCGCGTTAGCTCGCCCTGGCGCGCACTGGAAGCGTTGAACATGCATTATCATTACAATCCCACTTTTATTTATATATTTATATATTACATGCAGTAGGAATATATAGACTCCCGTCGCTGCATTCGGTATGACCGCTGACAACAATATTACCCACGACATTTACACCGTTTCTTTGCACCTTTATCTCAAACACCCAAACGTATTTTATTATGCAACATGTCACGCTTTTTATATATAGTAAACAAGATATATCAATGTGTATGTAAAATAGCAACATGTTTTTCTTGTTAAAATTTTTTTTAATTGTAAAGAGTAAGGCTGAAAATCATCAATCATGAAAACAAATAAAATAAATCATAAATCTATAATAGCAATACATATAATATCGAGAAGTACGGGAGAAAAAAAATAATTAACGGGTTTTCTTACAAAACCTAACAAATCCAAAAAGTTAAATTTTTAGAAAACCAAATTCTTTTCATTTTTAAATCGTTTATTGCAGAAATATGACAATTTTTTTAAACATAATAAATGTAAAAAAACAAAATCATAAGTTTTAATTAATATTTAAAAAATTTATATAAAAGAAAAAATTGAGAAAAAACCCGTGGAAATTTTGTATTTACTATTAAATGTATTTATATATTTCTGTTTTATTTTTGCCGGAACAAAATTATTTACGATGACACTTTTAATAGAAAATTTTTTGGTGTCCCAATTAATTTTGAAAAGAAATTATTATTTAGTTTTTTTATACTAAACCAAATAAACCCTTCAATTAATCTTGCAAGGTACATTTCCCGATGCTATTTTGCATGATTTAAGTCGCAGTTCCAAGCTTGCAAACTGGAATATATATCATGTGTCTCCTACTCTTAGGGGATTAGAAACCATTAGATTAGCTCAAACCCGACAGCTAAGGCTACGCCATTAACTGACTGTATTTATTAAGAGAAATTACGAAATGCAATTACAATACACACGTAAAAATGAACGAAGTAAAAACATTTTAATAAGAAAATTCATGCCATGATTAACAATATTCTTAAAGAGAGGCATAATAAAACTTTTAAATAGATTAGGACAACTTCACGTAATGACGATAAATTTGCTCCATATCACTGATTCGCAACTGCGACGTGCCAAAGCCCCGATTAAGAAGTAATAGATGCGAAACTATTTCCTAAGTTTCCCTCAATCCATCTCATTACGTTCAATGACGGCGGGTATCCAATATCAGCCTCTGTGTTCATCCAAGTTTAATCGTAGCGATTACATTCAGCTTTGGATCCCCGTGCAGATATTACAGTGAATTACGAAGCAGCCGAACAGATATATACTCTTGTGTGAAAACGTTCTGTAAATATGTATTGTGCAGGGATTAAATGCGTACGTCTGCGTCTGGCTGTTTCCACTAGTTTGAAAATGCACGTATTATAAAGATTATTGGGTAGAAGAACATGATAACGAATAATAATGGAAACGGTAGCACGTATAGCTCAAAAGAATGCATTAAACCAAATGTTGAAGATTGAAAGACTTATCAATAACAAATTGATTTATGTATTATTGTGATATATTTTGCGATATCAAATTATCTTCTCTTCTGACAATACAAGCTTTTTTTCATTGACTTAACAAATGAAATAATAGTCAACGATGTTCTAAAAAATTGATCTAATAAATCTGTTAAAAATAAAACACTTGTTAGAGATAAATTAACGCATATTTCGCGCGGGAAGAACATCAGCATTTATCAGGCACATGAAGAAACGTTATCGTCTCCGTAACGGTATGGTCGAGTGGTGCTCGATCGTCATAATCTATGCACGATGCGCAATAACTAGATTTTACGACCCTCTTGTATCGCAACGTTTGCGTTAACTATCCCGCCAAGGTGTTAGATGGTGGATATGCGAAGGTGTAACGCGCAGTCTAAGGTAGAAGGGAAGAAGGGAGGAAATTGCTTGCTGTAGAACGGCAATCTCTGCTCTAATTTATTGACCGGCAAGCATATCCCGTCTTATGTACGAGCAAAAAAGATGCATCGTATCAGGTTACTCGGCAACAATAAATGCGAAACGCAAAAACGCACGGTTAAGGTAAAAAAAAAGCAAAGAGAAAGTTTAATTTAAAAAATATCAAAGTGCTGACTTTTCAATCGAATTTTAATACCATAGTGACTAGTAGCAGATGGATAATTTGTACGGGAAACAGGTCGTTGTAGTTATCATTGGGGTCGTCACATTTTTTCTTTCTTTTTTTTTTTTGACGAGAAATTTAATATTCTGTGGATCAGCCCGCGGCCACAATACATTCCAACGTAAAATTGCCAATATCCAAAATAGAGTTTTCTCGTAAACAAACTCCACCCTGCAGAAATGCACCGCGTAAAACGCAATGTGCGAATTCTTTTACATACAGTTTAAATGGGCGTATTTCATTAAAAAAAAGTTGTTTTGCACATTTTCGTCACATTGACAGAAATCTTTGTCTGCTTAATGTATAAATGTAATTTTTAGATAGATGTTGCACTTTTAATATAAACGCAAGTTTTTAAATACTTTTTTATAGCAATAAAAGAAAATACATCTTTTTAATAACGGTTTGTAGATAATAATTTAAGCTAAAGTCTGATGAATTAATATAGTATTTGAACAATTTCACAAACGAGAGTAGCAAGTTTGTTTTTGTTATTCTAACCAATTGAAATTTTTTTATAGAAAAAAAAATGTACATGGTATGGATGCAATATTTTCATTGGTGTTGAACCGATGGAAAAAGTCCCTTATTCTCCCCTATTCCCTATTCTGCTGTTAACTCCTGCGTTATTCCGTCGCTCGCATACGTCACATCAAAACGTCGATGTCAAAATATGGGTCGTACCAGAGCAATCAGGATCGAACGATGCTTTTGGGGAACGGTGAATGAGCGAGCACTGGATTGAGCTGTATTTGGCGACCGCGGCGGGAAAGAGGCTCCGCCGCCATTCGCCGACTTTCTGTTTTTGCGAGTGTCGCTGATACATGTACATCCGAATGTTGCCATTGAGCTGGAAGAAAGCGACATTCATGACGCACGAATCGCGATTTTCGCGACTCTTGATTTTTTATCTTCACTATGAATCTTTTTAATCGTCGTTTATCTGTCAGATTTGATTCACATTTATGCTTAATCGTAACCACAAACGATCCAAACAGAATAAAAGTCAGTCGTTACGTCAAAATGACTTGAAAATGATTATTGATAATATAATCATTTTTCAATCATTTCTCGATTCATTTTAACATGATTTTGATGTTATCGTGATCACTATATTATCGTGACTTGTTCTGTTTGAGGAGCAACACTTGTGGTACTCGAATTAAATGGACGGAACAGTTTACTATTAAATAGCAAATTTTTTTTATAAACGTATACAAAATTAGCATTTAAACAAACAAATCAAGTATTTGAAAAATTGTCAAGATTCACATTGAATTGCAAGTTAATTATTAAATTATATTTTTATTAGTTTTTCAATGCAATAATCAAACGAATTTATATAAATTTTGCGCCACGTTGACCTTGAATACTTGACATCGTGCACATATCGAACTGGCAGAGAAGGCGAAATTGCGATTTCATAGTCCATCAAAACTCGATCTCGCATGTCGCAGCTGTAAATTTTAAAAGTCGGATTCGGCCGCTAGCAGCAGCGAAACCTGCACCTTGGCACATGTATGCAGGCCCATTTGCTCAAAACGCGAAGTTATTGGTTTCAAGCTCCTCCGATGCGTTTATTCGCTTCCTCCTTTCGCCTTCTCTGTCTCTCATTTTTATCCTTGCTCTGTTACGATCAACCCTGCCCTGCTTTTTTCTCTTTTACCTATTCCATACCCGTCGTTCTTCCTTCCCCGTCTCTTCATCTGCGCGTTGTTCGCCGAGATGGCGTCCATTTTTGTTACCTCATTTTTATCGTCGAATCTTTCGCAGCCAGTTTGTCGGGCGTCAAATTCACCCCCGTCGCCGTTCGCGGAAGGAAGCTCACCCGCGCTCTGAAAACAACGTCGAAAAACGATTATAGCGAGATTAACAATAACGATATAACGGCGCGCCACGATCGATACGCGCGGAAATGGTTTTCATCGGTTGACCTGGATTCTCTCGGTGTGTGATGTTTGATGTCCGCATCGAAACTTACGCGATGATAAATAATGCCTTTTCCTCCATTCTAAAGGAGCCGATCTGCGATCTCACTTTATTCGACTGCAATTGAAACGTATTATGCGATAGATATAACATGTTAATAATTAAATGTACATTATTTGCTGTTTAAATAATGTCTTATTAAATTACAATTGCAATTTTATGAGAGAGAGAAGTTCATAAGCTTAATAATTTATTTATATCAATTTTATTTTTATTTATTTTTATTTTACTTAAGTTTATTTTAAATTTAAAAAATAATTTAGTTTAAATTTTATTTATATTCTTTCTCTCTGTTTATTAAAATCTCTTCAAAGGTGCACAATTTTACAAGATAAATTAAGATGTAATTCTTTAGAATTTTAGACTCTTGAAAATTGAATAATTTTTACTTTCTAAATTTTGTAGAGTGAAAAATTACTTGAAAATTGCACGAATTCAGTTTTTTACTCTTTTAAATTTTCCGTTTTATTTTATGAGATTTAAAGAGTAAGAATGATCTTTCTTTTAAATAAAATGCTATATATCAAATCCCAAATTGGAGAATTTATACATACATAAAATGAAGAAACATGATTTGAAACGTAATTATAATTTTGTTTTTAATATTAACACGATGCTCATAATAAAATTATATCACATATAAATGAACGTAAATGTCTATCTATCCATAATAAACGAATGGCGGTACTTTTGCGTAGAGAAACATAAGCGGATTAGTGAGGAAAGCCAGCAGCTTACCGTAAACGGCGTCTTCCCCTGGTCTTCGTTGTCTCCTAAATCCTTAAAGGCTCTCAAATCGTTCCGTAAGATCGATCACGGCAGGCGGGCGCGAGGATTCATTTCGTGGCTAGACGGAAATGCAACACCCCTTTTCGTATTCCCACGGAAGGAGCCATTGGCCGTTCGTTCAGCCGTAAATCGTTTCTCGACCTCGATTCCCCCGTAATTACTGGTTCCTCAAGACTCCATTATATTAAGCCCTGGCGTGTCACGGTGTGTCGAGCACCGCTCGAGATTCCTGGTTAGTGCTCAGTACGTTGCCGGCGAATCCCGATGTAAATTGTATTACGGCTCGCTTGCCATCGCGCAAACGCAATACTAATGACTTCGGTGCAGATAATTAGCCAGAAGAGCGTAATTTCGAACAAAATGAGCCTCGTCTAAGCCCTCGCTTTCTGATTTCCCTCGTTCCCTCCAATCGGCTGCTCCGCGTCCGTTTTGCTCCGCTTCTCTGCAATATCTGAACTTACGCGATATAATCTCGGATCTCTCATCGCTAGAAATGTTCTTTTATTTGCGCAAAGTAATTTTTCTCGACGCGTAATTATTTGTACTTACGTGCGTGCGTGTGTGTGTATGTGTGTGTTTGTGTGTGTGTGTGTGTGTATCGAGTCTTACAGATTGAACGGTACGGTACGTTGCGCGCAGAAAAGAAACATGGCAATCGGCCCCATTCCTTATTTTCTATTGCTTGCGGAAGAAGCTTTAGGAGTCGTATGTACGAAACCGATTCGAGTGTTCCTGATTTAATGCCACCGGCTAATCCCAAATCGGCGACTCTCCAGCTCTCAGATCTCACGCCAGACGACGATAAAGCAAGCTACTTAATCCGCCGAGGTACGCAAGATTTATGGTTCACGGATTGGTGAAATCAGCCGGGTACATCGAGAGTATCCTTAAGCTTAATCGGGTCCGCATGTACGAGAGCATAAGATTCGAAATACGTTTGCTTTCGTCGGGGAAAATAGATTAGTTGTCCAATCGAATGCAATTCGACATCGATATCGTACTGAACGTACTTATGTATGTACCAATGCACATACATACATCCTACACCGCTAAGTAAATAATTACGCGGTTTCTCTCGTGCTTTGGTTATACATATACCTACATCTGGACAGTACGTAATTGAATTTTACACTTTATTGACTTTATTGTTTATACACGATTCACAGCAGTATAATATGATTGAAGTTTATCGATGATTTCATTAATTTCTGATTTTTCGAGAGATATTTTTTTGATTTATTTTAATCTTATCGAAGAGCGAAATAAATAACTTTTATTTTCTAAAAGATAACCGTTTTTCCTTGTAGAAATCTTTTTCTCAACTTACTTATTCTCAACAGTAAGGGCTGTAGCACATGAAAAAATAGAAACGAATAAAAATTAAACAATAAACAAATTAGCCAATCGTAATCGAATTAAGAATTTAGAGTAAACTTAATAACAAAATTAGTATTTTATTATTTTTTATCTATAAAGAAAAATTGTTTCGAAAAATTTGTCTCAGTCTAAAATTACTATTTTGAAATTCTCGACTGTAATTGATTGGACGGTTTATTGTTTAAATTCACTGTTTACGTTTTTCATTATGTTCGAAAATTTTATTTCATAAATTGAATTTAACATTACGCTTGAAAAAGAAAAATACGTTTTTGAATCCAAAGTTAAATAAAATTAAGTCGAGCATAAATATATTTTTGGAAAGGCGCACAATCACGTAAATCTAAGAATATCTTCGACATCAGAAACGGCGTGATAGTTCTAACCGGGACAAACGATATTACTTAACACCTTAGTGCACGGACGATTTCTTCGATCAATAACGCGTCGAACGTGTGGACTCTCCGAGGAAATCCCGGAGGCGACACACGTCGAAGCAGACGCCACGCCGCGCCGAGGTGACCCAACCGCGCGTCCACTTTTCTTCTGCATTTTCGCCAGCTGACGACCGTTTCTCGGCTGTCTCTCGGGAGACACACACGGCGGCTTCAGTTCCTGTTAAACGTGTAATCCGCATTTCAAGGGGATACCCTTGTAGGACAGAGCGGAATGATAGATGCGAAAAGCGGAAGGGAGGGTATTTAGAGTAAAGACGAGGAGGTAGGAATGGTAAAAAAGGAAATCAGTCGCGTGGATGCGAGGAGGAGAGGCAGTAGACAGATGGGTGGACGAGAAAAAGCGACGTTGGCACGTTCGCACCTCCGGAGGCCTATCGTCCATTATTTACGGCGACGTGTGTCACGCGGCGAATGCTCGCCGAGTCAAACCACGTTGTCTACGACGGCCTCTGAGGTACGACCGAGATTCGGGAAAGCAGGCAGGCGGCTTCATTTTTCTGCCGTTTGTTCTCGCTATTGTCATCGTCGTGTGTGTATGAGGGTGTGAATATATATATATATATAATATATGTGTGTGTGTGTGTGTGCTCCGCTTCTCCACTTTCTCGAATAAAAGAAAAAAGAGAAGGTGGAGGTGCGCGTTCCTCTCCGCCCTTTGTTCGACTGGATTTTTACTGGAAAGAGGGAAAGACGCCTCGTGCTTGAAGTCCCGGTACTCTGTTCGAACATGTACTATCATCCCCGAGTATCTTCCTGTTGCGACGACGAACCAGCAACGACACACTCAAATAACGATTTCCGAAGAGGATGTATTTCCACCTGAAGTACTCGCCGACGATTATTCGACTATTCGATATCGACAGTAAAGATTTATGTAACTTTTTTTTTCTTTACATGGCCTAATGCATTTTCTATTTCCATTTGAATCATTGTGTCCTATTTACTAATATAATTCAAATAATTTTAATTCATGCTTTATTTTGTGTCTAACGAAATTAATAAATATTGTGGTTGAGAAAAAAAGTAATATTTAATGACAAATGTGCATACACTGGGAAAAATAAGTCAAATATTACTCACATATATTATCTTAAGTATATAAATACTTGAACTGAAGAAATCACTACGAACTAAATGTATTTGATCAAATTAATAATTTTTTTCTTAAGAAGAAACATTAAAAGTATCTTTATATTTTTGTGTTACTAAAGCTTAAGGCATTTTTGACACAAAATGACATCATAATTATTAATAAAAGAAAATTAAAATGCCATCTACTCCAAGCGATTCGCAACTCACTCACGATACATGTGTCTAGATCACCAAAATCTTTCAAGAAATGTATAAAATATCCAATTATACCAATTATACCGAGCTATTTTTTCCGACGGAGAGGTCAAGATCATAACGTGATCTATGATTTCGTCCTTAATTCTATCTTTTATCCATCTGTCAAGCAGTCGGCAGTCCTTTTTTTCTATCATCGCGATTCCATCGTAATGATCATCATGGGCTGAGTTATCCAGCTCTGCGCGAGAACAGCCGTCGGATACAATTTCATTCTACTAAAAAGACCCTTTTTCATGTCTGTCCTGACTAGGCCCGCGCGCTACATAACATACGACGAGACGGTTCTGTAATTAATCCACCGTTGTCTAAATCTCGTTGCTGGTGATCTCGCAAATACACAGAGCGGCTTGACACCCACGCAGCGGCTCTTCATCTCCTCGGAAATATCTTTTGTGTTGAGCGACAAAAGAGTCCCAGGGTAATCCCTGTTGGAGTGTTAGCACCGAGGATGAGGCGGGGTCGTCCGGTGTTACGTCTCTTCGCCTCTCCGTCGGCGAAGAGACGTAACAAGCTAGAGGGCGAGTGAACGCCGAGTAAAAGTGGCGAGGAATTTTCTGTCGGGCGAAGGAGAGGAATTCTCACGTGGCTTGTAGGTCGCGACGCCGGCTCCTTACGGGGCCATAAGTTGCACCGTGTACGCGCGGCGGTCCCCTTAGAGATTTTTACACGCTCTTCAAGACAATCCGCACATACGTGGACAGACGCGCGCGCGAACCACCCATTTATATCCGCTTTCTTTGTCGCCGCTTTCACGAGCCCGAGAGAAAATCCGTTACATTGTCTCGTTTCCTTCGAGCACTAGAAACTAGGGTTACATGCGAATGCTGTAAAAACTGGTAACACTAAACCGGAATCTCATTAGAAAGTTACGACGTTTCGAAATTGCATGGAACTACATAGGGCATAGAACAGAATAATGACATTAATCAGTAACAATGAGTTGTGCACTGAGAAAAGAAGTTGTTAATTTGACTAAATGCGTCAATTTAATTAAATTTCTATAAATGATACATTTTGCGTTATGCACACAGTTTCTCAGATCTTTTCTATTTTCTTGCAATTCGTGACAAAGAAACTTATTATACTACATTTAATATTAACTACAAGAGCACACGATAATAAAACAGGGTGCTCAAAGAAAAACCTTTTCTTTTTCACAAAATCCTTCAACATTCAATATGCCACCTAGCTGTATCGATTTTAATCTTTTTAACTGAGAGTTTTCAAGCGAGAACGTCTCGTACCTATCTAGTACAAAGGCAACCAATTATGTCCGGAACATCTTCTCGAAGAAGATTCGCCAGGCAGGCAATTATTGGTGTGTCTACCAAAAGAACAGATCTCCTTCTCTCTTGCCAGGTACTTTCGTGCACTTCATTGGCCAATGTTCGCCTCGATTCACGAGACAATAAGTTATCCTTCACTAGAATGTATGCAGATAAAAGTGTCACTGCGGTAAACGAATTATAATTGATTCGATAATAGGAGCTAACGTCTTTTAAAATTATCTTTTTTTTTACGAAGTATACTTTTCGCAAGAAGCGTTGAAAAATATTTGTAAAGTTTAAATGAAAGAAGGAAATAATGATTGGAAACTGCAAAAACGCTGATACGTTAAACATTAACAAATACAGATATATACACGCTCAGTGTCATAAGTATCGTAATAATTTGTAAATAATACTTATTAATGCATAATTAAGTGTAAATATATACTAATTTATTAATAATTGAAGAAGATTTACAATTACAATTGTAATATGTGCGATGTCCAGCGTCATCGAGTCACTAGTCGAACCCCATCACACTAATCCGTACGATCTGCGGGTTAATCTCGTTTAGAAACTCACCTCGACATTTTATACGATCCTTCTAGCTAGCGCGAAGTATAACGAGATTACGATATCCAATTACTTCAGCAGCAACGGCAGCAGGAGCTACAAAATTTCACGTCGTTCATCGCGGGCGTAAAAGGGGTGGACGGTATCCGTGAAATTGAAAAATTGCAAAGGCAACAATACGCTTCGTGCGAACAATGCGGAGCAAAAAAGTTATTCGACGGAGTATGACATGGTATCGAGCGCGTTAAAATTATTTAAATATAACTTCGTATTGCGCTGGAGGTAAAAAAATGTACGGTTTACGCGAGATTGTGTACAATGAGGATTTGATGGTTATAAAAATTTTAAAATAAAAATACCTTGCTATATGATATCTTTATATATCGAGTAAATAAATAAAATATCCGCTTAGAAATCCTCTGCTTTCATCAAATTTACAAGGAAATTAAATATTTCTTTATTGTAAATATATAAAGCTTGATGTTCGATAGAGAGGAGAGTATTGTATTTATTTAATTTTATTTGTTAATATTTATTATAGAAAGCGAATATAAATCTACAATTATAAACTTTACACAAGTTATCGAATTATTCAGAGAGATATGTATCAAATTACACACTCCATTTATAAATATCAATCATTTTCATGCGTTATACTATTGTATGATATTTTTCATTTTTTAATAAATTAATATTTATATTATTTGCAAAAAAAATAAATAATTTTCTGTTTATTTATTGTTAAATTTTTTTAAAAATTATAATGTTTGTTTAATTCTTGATATCTTTTGTGTGACGCAAAGTGTACTGTAATACAATATATTATACATACGTGTGAAAAATGTGCCTTTTTTGGTTTCCGCTATAACTGTGCGTCATTTTATACCAGCTATTAATCGGTTGGTGACACCATAATAAGCGGTACAACGTTGAGCTTGTCGGCTTTGCCCATTATGGAAACCTGCATTTATGTCAGCAGAGTTATCTGAAGCAAGAAGCGCATTTATATCGCGCCTCTTTGTGGATTCTAGGCAAGCGGGATTCTCCTAAGAAGGAGCTAACGGACGGTAGAAAGAGGCTGACATGTTATCGAGGGTTATTTGTGCCAACGGCATTTTCTGGATACGGCCAATACACGCGATGCTGTCGCGAGCGATAAAATGGAGATAAAATGAGAGGACAGGCGACGGTAATGCGCGTGAAGCCGGACTAAAATGGGAGCTTGATGAGAGAACTTCGCTTAGAAGTCGCGAGTAGGGTCAACGAGGCGTACGGGTCACCCGAAGTAAATTTAAGTTTAAAGCTGCGGAAGTTACGACGCTTGATGAGGACATAAAGGTAAGGTGAGAGGTTGAAGGAGAAAGCGACGGCGGAGGGAGGAGGGGAGGGGGGGTGAGGGTCAAGTTAGGCAGAAGTTAGGGGTGGATTTCATGCGAGTTCGACGACGGCAGACCACATTTTTCTAAGTTAATTATCGGAACGAGGGCGACGGAAGGGTCGAGGAAGTTTGTCCCATCAACCGGCGCGCTTCCGAAACTTTCGAATCAGTCCTCCAGGTTTGTACGGAGTCTCATCTTTGCGGAACCATCTCGAGTATTTCCCATCGCTTCTCCTCTCCATTAGATGCTCTCCTTTGAAACGGAGAAATGAGGGAAGTTTTCCCTTTGTCGAATTATACGAGAACATCTCTTCCCTTAACACGACTATGGTGCTTCATTTTTATCTCTCTTTCTTTCTCTCTCTCTTTCTCCCTCTCTCCTTTTCGCACAGAAACTTCGCACAGATACAATGTAATAAGAATTTTTATCTTTTGTGTTAATTGTGTCGTATTTATTGTATCAATTGAAGAATTTTCTACAAAAAGCAAACAAGTTTATTTTTTTTTTAATCTGGGTTATGGCACCAAATTATTCTCTATCACTAGTGTTACTTTGTCACAATTTATTTCGGCAATAATTAAACAGAAAACGGGAAATGTAAATACAAATAGGTAAACAAGTCCACAGATTTTTTTATTGCATTTTTTGTTTGCACTTTTAATTAATTTGTTTTTTAAATCTCAAAATATTAATCAAAGAATACATTTTTATTTTTATATTATAAATTTGGAGACTAATTACAACATTTATATAACAAACGGTTTTAAGATTAAAAGTTTTTTGTTTCTGAAAATTTCATTTTTTAAATTTGTTTGATTTTTGTAGGGAATTCTTCACTTTTATTGTAAAATTTGATTACAAAAATCTGAAACAAGTCGCTACAAACTAGATATACATCGTCGTCCTCTGTAGATGGATATTGTCTTTCCCGTCGATTTTTTGCAGCAAAGTCCCCATTTCGTTAGATTAATTTTAACAAATGAAACTTTATATTTCTCCAAAAGATATTGAATATCCCGGCCGGGTCGTTTACGCCGGCAATATTTGAAACTACGACCCGACTCGGCCCGCGTGATCTAATTCAACGTCGAGAAATCTCAACTGCGCGATCTGTGGTCCCATAAAATTTTTATAGTGGCTCTCCTCGTCGGTTTCCATACGAACTGTCGTCATAATCATCCCTCGACATACTTTGTCGTAAAATATCGATTGCGATTATACAATACGTCACTACCTTAGTGCAATATGATCGTTTTGTGGATTTATGTTTCTGTACCGCTTTTTGTCGTAGTCCGTTAGCATCTCTCTCTTATATGCATTCCTTCCCTCCTCTACCAGAGTATATACTCGACGTACGCTTTATCATCGAAATGTAGTTCGATATACATGGATGTTCGAATCTCCCGGCAGAAAACATATCCGATAGACGTGACGTTCTACAGGTAAACTCGACGAGTGGGATTTTCACGAAGCGGATTTCGAGATTGCTTTGTATATCCGATAGCATGCGTCGTCTTGATAGTTTCGTGTCTCCGGTGCAAGCTCGGCGCTTCTGCAGAGAGAAAGAAAGACGTCACGCCGCGACGGATTCGTTCCCTCTGCTTGTCGTTCGAAATTTTGCAGGTAAACATACCTGATATCGGAACCAATAACCGAACGGAACCAATACCTTCCTTCGATCTCGCCATCACGATGGTCTCTATTCCCGTAAACGCGTTCACAATATTGCGCATGGAACTTGACCGGTGATTATTGAACGGTGCGCCGGCGCGTTTAATTATCTCGAAATTATTCGCATAATTTAAGCGGGTTTCGAGTTGTAATTTTCATCAACCCAGCCATTGTCTATCTCGCCTGTTCGCGGGACATTGTCCCCAACTTCCCCTCGCAGATGATGACGGTACCGTCTTTCTTCTGCAGCACAGATTTATTCTCGTCGAGTATCGTAAAGTCGATACATTGGAAACGTCGACGAGCTTTCCTTCGGTTGCCGTTACTGTGTGGTGGACCATAAATACAAACATGAATAAATGCAGTGCGCTCGCTCCGCGATCGTTCGCGCATTGCTCACTCTCCCTCTCTCTCCGACGTCTACGACATTTCGTCATTTTCTGCGTTCGCGCTTTCTCAATTTTCCCTCACCAAGCCGAAGATGCGTTTCGCGAAGACGAAAAAAGATTTACAAAGCTGAAAGATTGCAGTCTATGCGCACACGCACGTTTAGTGCATGTAACATTTAAATATAGTTTCAGTTAAAATGAGTGATGATCAACCATATCTAATTTGACTAATGTAAGTTTATACGAAAAAATAGACGGTACCGATGAGCTTCACCGAATGTAGAATTGCTCGGAAAATTTGTAGCACCGAGCAAAGCTCCCACATTTTTCTCATTTTCCGCGCATCGCAAGAACATACATACGCCACCGAGGATGTCGACATAGTGAAGTCAACGTGCATTCAAAATATGGCCCTTATTAAGACGCACACACGGTATCTCCCAATCTCGCACGCCACCTAAGCTCTTCAGGAATGAAAATTTACTTGACTTTATAACAGAAGGTTTTTATTCCTGGATTTATTGCAAGAATGTTCTCGGAGAAAGTTGAACGTCAAAAAAATTATATTAAAGAAGTTGGTGTTCGGATGAACTTTTGCCGAGGTGAAAATCAGGTTCACAAATCGAAGATGAATTTAAAGACGAAAGTATTTGTAGATGAAGGAAATTGCGAGGAATCCGCGACAACTTATTACAGATCGATTTCCGCATAGCATTGAAAGTCCAAGTACGCGTGTTCAAGTGAATGAAACTCTTAGAAATTTTGTTCTATGTCCTGTCGGGAGAGATCTTAAGACTGGATTGCCATGGAGCGAGGCTTTGTTCTAAAACACGACATGCGTTACAAACACAGGGGACTATTGCACTGAGAGAAAAGCATTTGGTATTTTTGACTCTAATTGAATACCATAATTTAAATATAGTTGATACCAAAAATGACTATGACGCTAACGGTATTTAAATTGTGATAATTACAATTATTTTTATCAAGGCAACACATTGTACGTTAATATATTATCAACATTATAACAATAATATTTTAATTATAAAAATAGAGCTTTTAAACGTAATTATAGCGTATTTTGACATTCAATTATAGTCAGGAATACTTTTTTCTCAGTGTGAAGGAAACAAAAGCCCGAGAACGAGAGTCGATGTCGTCGTGCGAATCGACGAGCTCTTCGGTCGTATATTCTACGCTACGCACTCTTCTGAAGCCAGGCGTGAAGTCCAATTTCGCTCGACTGTCCTACGGGAATACACAACATGCCGACATACCCGGTTACCGCAGTCACACACCTTGAAAATCACTGTTGACTGATGCCACTGACGCGCGACAAAAAAAAATGTTTGGACGGAGGAGGTCAACCCTCGCTCATCTTCTCCTCTTCTCCCTCCGACTATCCGTCTCATGACGGATTTTCCACGTTTCGCCGTCGAATGCGACGGGCAGATCCTATCGAATTTCGTGGAATACGAGAAACGAGAAATGACGGACCCCTCAAGCCAACAAAGAGACTGCGTAATCGATCCATCGATTATTGTTACACAGCCAACGACCATGTGGCTGATCTTCTGTCGAGATAGTTCTCTCTGAGCTGACCTCTCAGAGTCGATGCTTCCTAAAGCATATATTCATGGTATTGATTATGTCCTTGTTTTCTTGTGTTTGATAAAGCTATCGCCTTCTCTATTCGACAACACACCATGGCTATTACACACAGAGAGAATTTTTTAGTATTTCAAAATTATTGTATCGTGGAGCAACATAGACTTCGCAGAATTTTATTATATAATAATTTGAGTAAAATTTTATTAAATTATAGTCAATTAAAATTTATAATTAAATTTTCAAATCCATGATTTTGAAGTTAAATTGTAAGAGAAAATTCTTTCCGTGTGCATTCTTATCATGTTATAATTCATACAAAAAAATCTTGTGTACAAGATGTAATAAGCGAAAAGTTACTTTTATGTACTACATACATACACATATTTGCTGTCTGTTGCTTAATATATTTATGCTATATCAATAAATGTTGCAACGTTGTGAGTGCGACGTTAATTAGATCTAAATTACGCGAGTACCGTGTAATCTTGAACTGTCTAAATCACTTGCCGGAAATGTTGGGAATAGTATGTTAGAGATGTCTATACTAAGTAGAACGCTTTGTCCGATATATAACATAGTATAGTTTCAGTTGTGGAAATCAATGCAAACTAATTGCCTTGTTTCTTACTGGGGAAGACAGCTTTTGAGTTTAGTCACGGGTCAATATTAATTGCGTGTTTATGGCAATAATAACTAAATTTAATGATGGACATTCTATGCAACATAAATTTACCGTATTAAATTATCATTTCTTCTATCAGTGAATAAAGCTGAGTTGAAACATTGCATTAATTCGATCAATTTTTTTTATTAAATAATCGATTATATAAAATATAATCAGTTTAATACAATTTTATAAAATATAATTCGTTCCATAAAGGATCTCGTTTCAAACGAGACAAAGTTATTGTTGAAATATGCACAGCGAGCGAGATCAATTCATTACTTGAATGAAATAAAGCATTTCGTACGGACAACGATTGCCCGCTATTGCTCTCGCTAAAACAATTTAATAGAGAGCAGTACGATTCATAATTGCATGGCATAAAATTTCATCCCAAGCATCAGCTAAGTTTACGATGGAATTTTCCTTTTTTTGCCGACGGGGGTGAAAAAAAGAAGAAAAGAAGCTCAATGCCGATCAAGGACGTTCTCGCGGACTATCAGATATTGGAAACTCTTTAGGATTAGACTCGATCAAGAAGCCTGTTACCAAGTCGTCGGAGTGACTTAACTCGCAGACAAGGAGAAGTCGCCTGATGCGTTTTCGATCGTCGCGCACGTGACGGCAATTCCATAATAATACGTCAAGTCGAGCTAATATCGAGGATGTGGGACGACTTTTCGATTTTATGGTCGGACTCCGCCGCGCGAGAACGATTAATTTTCTAGCCTAGATCCTCTCTCGTAACCATCGGCATGCTTTGTTGCGTAGGCAAGCGAAAACGAAAGGAGAAGACACTTAAAATTTTTTTTTCGAAAACAATTGTGCGATATCTGTAAGCCATATTCGTTCTTTATTAAACGCCCATTTTAATTACGACGCGCCTCGATCGTATCGTTTGAGAATGATAAAAATTAATATTTGTTAACAATAAAATATCCTGAAGACTCCGTCTTCCGGATCTCCAACGGGACGTCTGAGAAAGAGAGAAAAAAAGAAACGAGAAGAGACTCGCATGGAGACTCGCTCGCTGGAAGACTGCATCGTTCCGTTCTCGCGCTGGATAAGTACGACGGTAACAATGGTCGCTGGCAGCGGCCTGATTCATGGCGGCGAACTTTTTCAGCAAACAACGCATCCGGGATGTAATAAACAATGGGACCCCGGGCACGTGGACTAAACCGGCCTGCAGGAATATTTTAGCGTGCGGCGCTCACTCCTGCACGAAGCCGCTCCTCGGCAACTTCGCATTTCGTATTATGGCGAGGCCGATGGTATGCGCTCGGGTCACCCGTATCGCCTACGCGACAATCCTGGAGAAATGAAGCTGAAAATGTCGCGTGAACGATGATTTACCGGCAACGCATCGCCGGGTGAGCGAATGTTTATACATCGTAGTGCTCGCCATCGTTAACGATAAATCACGCCGGTGAAATAACATAATCTACTATCTGAAAAAAAGTATGATAGTAGGTACTAAATGTATTTTGTTTACCGTGTCGATATTTAGTAAACATTACCAAACATAATAATAATAGTAACTAGCCGTTTGTTAATAATTAGAAAAATAAAATTAGCGTTTAATTGACTTTGGTTATATTAACCGAATATTGGTTGAAATTATTTCCCCAAAGCTTTAGTAACTATTATTTGAGCTTCGAGATTATTACCAGATTATTACTTTTTTTTTAGTACAGTTAGCATCAACGTTAATTGCCTCGTTTGATTTATCGAATATTCGGGTTTGTTTGATAATCGAAGAAGAAAAATACACGGAACTAAATACACATTGTAGTTACTTCTAATTAAATGCGTGAATTTACGAATGCACGACCGCCACATTCTGGTAACATTCGATCGAGAGTATTTCATTTAAATGCGGAATGTGTATTACTAGTTAACAATGATTTAAATAATTATTTTAGAGAAATGGAAACAAGTGAAAGTTTTACAATAATCTGCATATGGATGATTATTCGTCACATGGTCGCTGTTCGTCATTATTCTTCATTCACATCAAAATTTACGTATTAGTAATAAGGCGAATTAATAAAACCGATAGAGTAATTCCGAGATAAGAGCTCGGCAGACCGCGTTAACCGCTCGCTTTTAGGAGGCTATAGACTCAAGCATAAATTACGACCTGTTATCGTACATATTCTTGAAGAAATGTGTCACGAGTGTCGATAATAGGACGTAAATTTATATCGGAGAATAGAGATACCAATATTTATTTAAAGAGAAAAGAGTGAAGAAACTTGAAAATCGTGGCACCGCGCTCTAATGCGCTGCTGGACATGTTCATTTTAAGCTTGTTCCGATTCCAAAGGTTACTATCGGTACACACGGCAATCCCTTCAGCAGAAATTTGATTTTGTCCGAGCTTGTCTGGGCCGCAATCTCATATAATCTCATTTAATGCTACGGCAGGTGTTAGGTTCATTACTGACGTTCCATGAAATTTACAACGACTGCGGTGAACCGAAAGAGAAAACGTCAGAAATTCAGAATAATTAAAGTAAATGTGGTATGATAATGTTTCTGTCTGTCAAAAGGAATAAAATGTCTAAATCGAAAAGTAACATTTTGCACTTTTTTATACGGCTATATATTTAGCCATATAAAATTAATATCGACATTGAAAAAAAACACTTAGTAATAATCAGGTTTAGGTGATAGTTACTAAACTTTGGTGAAATAATCTCAATTAAATGTTGAGAGTTAATATAATAAAAGATTTAATAATATTTCACAGTAACCATTTGATTATTAATATCAAACTCTTTTCTCAGTGTATACCTTGCACATATGATTTGTCGTCGCACTTTGTACATGAATTTTCATCCTTCTAGTCTATAATTTAACATTATAATTACAAGTAATGCTATATAATTTTATAATTTATTTCACAATATTCATACACGTTTTAAAGTTACATTTAATTTTATTTGTATACATGTGTGCGCCGTCATCAGCTTGGCTTAATAAAATCGGTTTTTTAATTAAAGCTATCACACGGGCGTCGTTTAACATTAATCTTCGCGAAAACGAGAAAAATGCTGACGTAGGTTAACTTTTGCCGAGCGGGCTTATGCAGAAAATTTCTGTCAGTCGGTTGTCCCTTTCGACGAGCGAACGACCGAAAATTAGTGGCGCAAGAATAATGGGAGAGGAAAGACAACGGTGACGGAGGAAGAGAGAAGAAAGTGGAAAAAAATATAATAAAAGTCTCGGTAATCTTCTCCGGTATATATCGCGGTGAGCTTACACGAATGTGGAGCAAGAACACTGGCCAATAGATTTTTATCTGCATTTTAGACGGTATACATGCGAACGTGTATACACGAGTGTGTGCGGAGAGAGGAGATGTGCCTTCCCTCGTGATGGAATTGTTCCTGCGGATAAGGACGGACTCTTCTCTGCAAATTGCTCGCTGCATTCCCGTATATCTCTTTAGAGCAATTGCGTTGAGAAGACAAAAATATATAAATGCCACCGGGGATATATATAAATGCACGAATAACAAATCTACGAACCCTATCCCACCGTACAGAGAAAGATTTTTATGTTGCAAATTTATTTCGTTGACATAAATTTCTTCACACGCGTTTACTTCATTACTTTTCGGTGGCACACGGGACTTAACAAAAACGTGATAATATTATGCTATATTTTAACGACTATGAAGCGTTTTAAAGAATATTTTTGCATGATTTTACTATTGAAGTTGGAAAGAAAACGCTTACATCCACCAACAATTCTATCATTGAAAACTTCTAACTCTGTGTAAGCGAATGCGAAACTTTACGGAAGCTCAAGAGAAGAGCTGTGCGAGGAAACTGCGTGGTAGAATATCCTTCGCTTAACATTTGCCATTCCACAATATCGCGCTACGGCGAGCGGTCAGAGCGAATATTAAAACGCATAAATTAAAATCAATATTTCTCCTTCTTCCCCCTTCGCGCGTTAAACTCACGCCGTACAGCAGCCGTAATGAACCCGCCTTTAACGATCACTCAAACCCTCGCAAATCTCGCAAAACCCTACTCGTGCTTTCCTTTGCGGATTCGAGTCTGGACTGGAATACGTTGGTGCACCGGCCGGGGGTATTAATTTCGAATTAACGAAGTCCTAGGTAACACGCCTCCGGTATTGGATGCCTGGGAAGAGGGATGCGAGTGGAGGTGCGCTCAGCCTGAGGGGGTTGCGCTGCGGCCGACTGCACCACTACACGCGTATACACCGAGAACTCACGCACTCGCGGTTTCCGTATGTCGACGAAGTTTCTGCAAACGTGTCCTCTACGGCCGCAACCATGGAACCGGCAAGTTCAACCGGCCGAAGTTTGCGCGTAGCGATAATTGGATATTAACGCGCAGAAGAAGCCAATAAAACCGCGCAAAATTTTCACGGTTTAGTGTTAAGAAGGTATATTATTACACCTATTCTCCACGCACGCATCTTTGACGCTTTAAAGGAGATTTTCTAGCTTTACAAAGTAAAGGAAAGTCACGTAACTTTTTATTCATATGTATCTTTCAACACATAATAACGAGAGATGTTGCCACATTTTTACCAGTATATCTTGTTTTTAAAAATTTTATAATTCACACGAATATTTTAAACGATGAAACTTTACTGTTCTAATTCCAAAATATTTTTCAAACTCCATTCTTTTTTATGAATGTAGTTTTCAAAACTTTTATATTTTGTTTGCCATTAAATTATTTAAACTTTCTTTTTTACAAAACTAGAAGCTATTTCAGAATGTAATTAAAAAAAAATTATATGGACAAAAAATTTGTAAAACTTGAAGGGAATATCTGTACATTAAATAATATTATATAATTTATCAGTTTTACGAATTTATCCACATACGTATTATTTTTATATATTTTTCCTCGATTCTTCGAACAGCAATTTACTTACGAACAAATTTAAGTCACTGATACAACAAAATATTACGAGAAACGCTTATATGAAATTTATTTCCTAAATCCAATGTACATTGACCATATATATTCCGCTGTACTATTGACTATATCTCGATAAATTACTGAAGATTGTCGGTATAAAATGTGAATGCAATACATTACGTATTTATACGGGAAATAACAATTTACTGGCAACCGGGATTGCACAAATTGGGAACGCCTGCATTATTTGAAAATCAAATAATGTTCAAAATTATGTTGTCAAATAAATGTGTAATCAACGCACGCGTGAGAAACGATCGTGCAATCGATCAATCGCAACCGATTGGACCTGCTTCAATCTATGCTTCTATTTTACGTTTTATTTGTTTTTATCAGATGATGCTCCGGATACATTCGCACACCGATTCCATTTATTTTACTGAAACAGCTGCGATCGATAATATCATCACATTTGAATAATTACCAACGCGATATTAATGTTATGCAAAGAGTGTGACGTATAATTGATGTAGATTGCATTCGACTTTATATTGACCGGAATAATAACATTCAATAATTAATAATAATTATTCCTATAACGCGTAACAGTTATTCGTGTTATTATTTGCGCGAGTCTGATGGCAATATTCTAAACAAGAAATACCCGATTATACGTCATTCCATATTTATCGGGTCGCTTATTTGGAGTAAGCTCGTGACTCGTGCATCCACTATCTCGGTATTTTCAACGTCTCCCGCTGATCGTTTTGCTAAATTGAACCGAACGTGTGAACGGAAGTTCTTCAATAGAATGCGAGACGGTAGACAGTCGGTTACGGAATAAATGAGAGAATCGAGCGATGGAGAAAGCGCGCGTCGGTGGTATATACAAAATGTTTGCAAGTTGTTGAACTAATTCGAGGGGATATTAATTGGCGGAAAGTAATTATAAGTGCTGGGAGCAGTTGCTCAGTAGTTTAAGTATACTTTCGACAACGACGATAGTCTACGGGAAGTAGCGGGGAAGAAGCAATTTTCGAAGCGAAAGTACGTAAACTCCGTAATAGGACGTAATAGTGTAACATTGTTTCACCAGAAAATAAATCATTTAATCGAACGAATGAAAAAGCGCCTTTTCTTTAAGACACACTTTGCAATCGTAGAATGTCGTAGAATTTCGTTTTACCTTTTATCAAATATAAACGCAAAGAGAGAAAACACTAAATGTTGCAATATAGTCTACCAAGCAAAGAAATTTTTAATCAAATTAAGAGAGAGAAAAAAGTATATTAAAAAATGTATATATAAAATGCTTATTACAAAGCATATTATAATTTGGAAGTCTCAATAAAGCTTCATTTTATTCCTTGAGCAAGCTTAAAAATGCCATTTTTCTTCGAAAAAGGAAATGATAAAAAAGTAAGAGTGCGTTGCTGGTTTAATTAAATTGATGCGAAATTGCATTTTATTAAGGGCACGTAAAAGAGTGGCCGATCATGTAACTTTAATAACAACGCGCAGTCGCAATCGGGAAACCGATTTTTGCGCCGGGACGTTAAGCGCATTACGTGCATTCTATATATCGAATTATCATTAGCTGGAATCGCGCGAGGTGCATGCAAACCGGCGAAATATCGCCTTTATTAAACATTTAGGTATTTGATGACAAAACTTCTAAATACACATAATGCAATTTGGCTAGAATATACGATGCGGACTTTCCCTGCGCTGTAATTGAAACGCCGCGCCGGTGGAGGTTCACGGCATCTCTCAAAGGCCGCCGCCATCAAAAGTTAATAACAAACATAGCGATGTAACAACCCTTCAATGGCTCACGAACGACAAACGGATAGATGTATATAGTATACGGAAAAAAAAAAAAAATGTAAAAGGACACGTTAATATCGCTGCAGGAATATGGATGGTGGTACGCACGCGCACGAATCTCCGTAACAAGCATTAACACAATAAAATCTCAAAGGTTGGAATTCGCAGCGTGCAGAGTTACAAATAGTAAATCAAATATCGTCCCTAAAAGAAGGAAGCGGAGCGGCATTGCGATTTTTCTCTGCGCGGAAAATGTACGCTCACAGTGCAATATAATAGAATTATTGTTTACACATATTTTATTAACTTCTTTCCTCTTTACCGTAGCTTTCAAATAATTTCTGTAAGACCGGTATCGCTGATTTGACGAATTCATGGATTTAACCATCTCAACGATTTATAAACAAGCACTTTAATATAAATTAAATTGCAGACATACGTACAAAAAATTTAATTTCCGATTTAATTTCAAACGCGTATTTACACAACAGGATTTTTATTCGCGTTACGATATATTAAAATACTTTCCGTAGAAAATAAAAGAGACAATATTTAATTAAATTGTTCCTTAAAATAGAACAATTTTTAGATTAAGGAATCTGTAGCGAGTGGCGCGATGCATCCTTGGACATCTAGCGTACTCGTATATCGAGTTTCTTCTACGCGCTTTGTGTCTTTAGTGCGACAAGCCTCGGCGTGCTCCGCTTGTACCGTCGGAATTTATTATCCGGCACTTTGAATTATTTGCGCGACATGTAATCCCGCATCGTGTAATCCCTTAAGTTACTGAACTTGCTGCAGTCGGTGTCGCGAGCACGGAGACCGGCGCGATCGAACAACGGTGCGGGTGACGGAGGCTAGACTTTTCGCGCATAGTACACGTAGGACGTTGCGCTGACCGGTACGAAGCGATCGTGCGGAATTTATATTCCTGCAGCTGCCGTGGCTTTGCGCGCTTGTCGCTCGAAATTTCATCGCGGACGCACCTGTCACTCTCTCCGCCTCGATTTGACTCTGCGCGAATTAAATAGGACGATTTGATTCGTCTTCCTCGACGTTCAACGAATGGAAGCGCATTAACAAACGAAAGCCTTGCATTCGAGTCTTGAAAATTTGCTGCACTTTGCAATTGAAAATGAATTTCAAATAAAATTGTTGTATCACGATCTAAATAGATCACAATTTTCCTCGGATATTGTTTGTACGGTTTATCAAGATCAAACTCTCCAATTAAAAAAGTTCAAATTTTCAATAGGATTTTGAAAACGCGGTGACAGTTCAATAATTGTCTACTATCGTAGAAATGAACACTAAACCGCAAATACACAAACCAATAACAATACGCACAACGATATTTCTAGTGTCAAAAAGTGATTTCCAAAAAATATAAGTAATTGTCCACGATATTTTATAAAACTTTCTTTTAATTTAATTCCTTCTTCTGTCTACTCGCATTTTCGTTTTCTGATATTTCGACGTAAATCTAACGTATGTACATATCGATCCAAAGTCTGTAAATTAAATGAAACGGATCAGTTTATTTTTCAATATTCAGCGGGAAAAGCAGCGAGTGTTTCTCATCAAATAGCGTTTTCTGTTTTGCCGAATTCGATTGTTATATACTTTTTCTCCTGTTACAACGTACGGCACGAATCCTGACGTGCAGGCGTCAGTATTATAACAAACACGCGCAACAACAAACATTTTAACGTTGATTTCATTCGTGTATAACATAATTTACTATTTTATATATATAATTTCAATTTTATATTTTTATTCTCGTCAAACTTAAATGGTAAAAGCGTATCGTAATTCAATATTTTAAAAAGTACGATCGCATGGAGCGAACGCTGCGAAACTCAAACTAAAAAATTAATGTCCATTTCTACCAATACATATTAATTTTAAATCTTGGTTTAACTTTTCTATCTTTTTCTAATTTTAAAAGTTAGAAAATGACAAAAAGAAAGTTAAACAGTGATTACAATTAATTGATATAAATGGACGTAAATGCATAACGTTGCGTTGAATTTTGTACGGATGGCCTCGATGATAGAAATCGATGTGTTTTGCGGCGCAGTTTTTTTTATTAGACACACCCCACACATACACAGACGCACAGAATACGCCACGCCACATCCTTTTGTGGCGCACTATCTCTTTCTCTCAATGCAGCGTTCTTTTATTATGTAAATCTATGCGGTCGTCGATGGAGCACGGAACGTTCATAGAGGACATATAAGGGTTTTAATATTAAGCGCCAGCGTGAACGTGGGATGGAACAGACCAGCGAATCCTTTCGCTCTCGCACGCGAGGATCTTCTCCGCATCCTTCCTGGAGGACACGGAGGAGATGGCGGCGGCGGCGGCGGACGCGACGATGGGATGGGTACGCCGCCGCACCGGTGTGGTCTACGATACGAGCTACCACGGGGGCTCGTTGGTATGCCACCCTTCCCCCCTTTCCCAACGTCTTCCACGCTCCGTGCCGAACATGACGAGACTTCGTAGTAGGCTGCTTGGCGATACAGGATTCATACCGATCGCTGCCGTACGAGTTCCTTGCGGCGAGGCGCGACCCGAGCTTCTCTCTTCCGCTATCACCGCTTCCACGACTATTCCTCTCGCGATTCGTCTCTCTTCTATCCTTTGCACACGCACCCGCTGGTGTTCCCATCCTGCTGCTGGTTTCCTATCCCGAGGAAAAGTATAAGTTATGTTCGTCACGCGAAGAAATATCTGTTATTGATTTTTTTTCACTCTGACACGCTTGTGGATGAGGCGTGACTTTGGAATTAGGAGAGATTTCTCGAGAATGCGTACTACCCAAATTATTTTTTTACTACATTTTCTATTTAGTAATGATTTGCAAAAAATACTATTTAGGTAGTCAGTACCTTAATTATTGTAAGTCTCTTAAATCGTGTCGCCTTTGAAAGTATCGAATTTATGAATTGAAATAATTAAAAACATGAAGAATCATTAACTCATATTTATTTTATTGATACTTTATTTTAAAAAGCAAATATTTAACAAGTAGTAATAATAAAAAGCTTTTATTTGGAATTTGAAAGCTACCACGAGTAATAACATTAAATTTAATCGCATGATTAAAAGATTTAGAAGTACGCAGGATTCTTACTTTTTAAATTCCTCATCACTCGTCAAATTTCATCTTGATCTTTTTTTAAAAATCAACAGTCACTGAATTTATAATGATAAAAAAAAAGATTTTAGAAATTTTCTACTATACTTTTTTAACGGCTATCTCTATTGAAATTTTTGGAAGGGTATATCAAAGAGTATCAGACTTTTTTCGCATAGCTGAATGCATGAATTGCTTCCATTGTGCTCGATAAACAACTTTTACCGTACATCACTTTTATTTTTTTCCTGAAAATATTTTTATTTTCAGTAAAACTGTCATATCTTCTCATAGTATTTTTAATCCATGCGCAGAAATACTTGCAGAGAAACAGACAATGAACACTCGAGAAAACGTTTCACAGAAATACTTCACCATTATGATAACGATCCTTTATACATTAAGCGTATCGCGCGAAGCGATACAACGCTTGCGAATCGTCAGAAACGTTTTTACCCAGAACGCCGTATCCCAGGGGAGCGTGTTCAGAGGGATAGTAGTGATTTTTTCGCTCGTTCAAGAGGTAGCTCCGGTTCTCTCGGCATTTTGGCAAGTCGATATACGTTTTCACGCGAAAAGAGAGCTCATAAATTCCCAGGGTTAATCCCCACGGTATACGCTCTTGATGTGTTTGTCGGGTCTGCAGCCTGACGCCGGCACATCATCGGCGCTGCTCACATCAGCCGCCCATTTCCGTCTATCCCGTCCCGTGCGCCAGTATAACTTCGTTATTGCTGTCGGTGTGTAGGAAGCGCGAAGCGGCGAGCATGGAGCGTCGCGCGTTTTTCTTGCACTACATGCATCGGAAAATACGCGCGACCACGATCGGTGTGACCGCCACGCTCACAAATCACGCTCCATCCCCATGCTAATGCACGATGCAACTGGCAAACAGCCATTTCGGTCACGCGTCCATCGCCGTCGCTATGTTCTCGCTCTCTCTCTTCTCATCGAGTATCAGCGACCTGCTGGCGTTCGTCTTCTTTTCTTCGCCTCTTCGCCTCTTCGTCTACTTTGCCGTCTCTTCTCTCGTCAAGCGCGAATGCGTCGTCTCGCGTCTCGTATCCGCCAATGGCCGATGGCAAAAGCGGAAGCCGAAGCTGCGAACACCTCTTTCCATGCTCGAAAGTAAACTTTTCAAGTTTACTCCTTAGACAGGCTTCTCGTATCATGCCTACCTCACGTGGCTTTGATGGCAGTTTATTCCGCGTTTTACGAACTTGCGAAAATAAAAATATAGCTTTCCTTGGTCGCGAAGCTGACGCCGCGCGCCGCTCTCTTTATGCCACTACGTAAAGAAAACTTGAACATTTTCGCAAAATGTTCTCCAACGTTCCATCATGGTCCAGATTTAGCTGTGTTATTATTCTTTACGATCAATTAAATCGCATACAGTTTTGATGAGTTATCATGCATCATAAAATTAAATATTATTATATAATAATGTCCTGTATCTAGTACAATTGTCATTACGAAAGTGATTATAAGCAGGCATTATTGTAATAATTTTTAATATAATATTTCACTCTAATTCTAATATAGTAGAGTACCATCAAACTGAATCTATGACGCCTGTTTCTACTACCCCTGGTCTCGCAGAAAAAGATGCTGAGTCGGTAAGCAATTTAGCGAATGCCATAGGAAAGTTTCGACTGTACACTTAGCCGCGTGCGTTTCTGTACGAGACACGAGAAACAGTGTTTCCGTGAACCAAATTGATTAGAAGCTTCAACATTTATGACCGCTTGCGACCGCAAAACGCATAAGAAGTTTTGAACGACTCGATTTTCAAGGGGGAACGCCACCTTCGAGAAGGGGGTACGAGATGTGAAGAGCGACGATACGCGAGGGGGAGGAAGGGAGGAGGTCGAAGGGCCGCGGATTCTATTTCGCTTTAGTGTCGTCGCCCGATTACCGTTTCCCCGCTATAAGCATATTTCCCTTGAGTTTCGAGATATCGCTGAACTTCTTACCCCGCGGATTCAGGGGGATTGAAGTAGTAATGCAAACGGCCCACCGGCGTTCCTTCGGAATTGTTTGCCAGCTACGTTGGATGCAGCTTGTGTTTGCCTTCAGCCGGAAACTTTTTCGCGAGACCTCTTACCCTTTCTTCTGTATGTTTGGGCTGAGGAAAAACCACCGGCTGAAGGCACATTGTTCGGTTTTAACCCTGTCTCGTTGACGAGAGATTCGAGCACAAAAAAATTAAGAGGACGGGCATAAATATTATTAAATATAATTTATTGTAATAGTCAAGAGGTAAATGAGTAATCGTATTAATTGTTAAACATCTTTCATTGATTAGAAATTAGAAATTAAATAAATTACTATCTCTTCTTAAAAATATCGTGTTATTTATTAAAATGTAATTTTTCGTCCATTTTACACATTTATACCATAGTACGTAAGAAATATATATGATTTCAAGAAAGAAGCACTCGCTTCTTTCACGTTGAAGATATTGTTCGATTATATTGTATAGTATGTATAAAGTGAAGCGCTGTATACGTTATAAATGCACGCGCTATCGATGTTTCGCGCCGTGCAAATATTTGTTCGTCAAACGATACGATTCTCATCGAAAATATGAACTATCGTCCGTCGGTTGTACGTTATTGCGTGATTCTTAATTGGCGACGTCATCGCGCAGTTTTCAATGCATGTGTCCAAATCGTATTCGATCCCGCTGTGTACGCAAAATCCGCGTATACGTTAAATTTTGACGAGCGATAGTTTCTAACTCTTGACTATTTTCTCTATACGAACGGGCTCTGTACGAGCTCTAACGAGTGTTTTATAGCAGAACGTTCAGCAAAGTTACGAATCGTGATTTAGTACTTTACTCGCAGTTTTTAACTATGTGCGATCGCGAATAGCAGTAATAATGGCATATTGCCAGCAACGATCTTTTTATAATAGGTCATTCGAAAGTTCCATCATTGCTTACATTTCACATCGCTTATCTTCAATATTTTCAACTCAATTTTTATAACATAACTTCGTTAACCTTGCTGAAATCAAGTATCTTTTATTGCTATTTTATTTCTTATATTTGAATAATTGAAAGAACAGCACACAATTCCCGTGCAAACTTATTTTCAGCTTATAGACACATGTTGTTTATTTAGTTAGGGATGCACATGGGGCGTGTACGTCACGATATGCCGTTTATGGCCATGTCCCCATGGCCATGAACCATTCGAAGGTACCGTAACGACCGTCCGGGATTAATTTATGACGGTGTTACACGATACCGCCGGACTATTAGCGCGAAGCCCGGCGAAATGAGTCCTGCTGGGATTAATTTCGTACTGTTGAGTACGCCTTGTGGCGAATTTTGAATTTATCAATCGTGTTAATTAACTACGATGCGACGAAAGAGGAAGGAAGGAAGTAACAGCGAATGATAGCCTCGATAGGTCATCCTGCTAATTAAATAACCAGTTGGGGCTTAACCAAATATTTGCGTTATTAAAAACAAAACGAAGGAAAAGAGAGAAAGAGAAAGGAAGAAATTCTCGGTGGCAATCGATCGCGAATATTGAGTCAATATTTAATTACAGTAACATTAAGTTTTAGTAATTGTTGCATCTAAAATAATATTAAAAATTATAATGGGGTTTCCGGAGCGCGTATTATTATTCCTCTTGCTGCTGTGATAAAATAACACGTTGCTTTGTAAAATTCACTCTATTTAGCTTAGCACTACACATATGTGAGGCGTGTAAATTGCATCTGTTTAGCATAATATGACATGCATCATGTTTCATATTTATGATAGAATTACCCTATTGCGGTGAGATACGCACGTTGCCTTTAATCAAGTGCAACCTTACGTTTAATCAATAATAATCTTGGAGTATAATTTCAGATACGCACCGGAGGATTCACACACACACACACACACACACACATACCGTCATATATGTGTAGTATGATTAGTATGTATAGCTTTCCATTTGATATATTTTGTCAAGATAAAGGGATCCGCTCTTAAATTGTTTCAGTGTCCCTCGAAGGATATATAAGCTAGGGAGCGGTTTACATACTTTCCATGTGACCCGGATTTCAAAACAATTTTATACATTTTTCTGTTTCTATCTCAAACAAAGATCCGTAAAACATTCTTTGAGTAATTTCAACTTTTACTACTAATTTTTGAATAATAAAATTGATACAATGTTTTCTAATAAAAATATGCCTATTTGTTCTCGTTAGCATTATCTTCAAATTTCTAATAATTAACAAGTAAGCACTATTTATTTGATAATATTTTTATATTCTAATAATTTACATGTATTAATAATAATTTACATTATATATCATGTTTGGGAACAGAGTAACTATAGATAATTAACCACATGGGACTGTGCTATTCCATAACCGACATCTGTAACGATTAAAGTGGATATAGTTATTTATATGCTATTTTATATGTATCAAGTTTTCTTTCCTAAATATTTTTCTGTCTCTCTCAAGATGCAATGTAATTTTCTACCTTCTTTTGTCGTAAAACAGAAAACTTCTTTTTGCAATTCCGAGAATCAAAGCACTTTCAAGCATTTGTTTCGTGAAAGTCATGTTGACGATCTTAGCATAAATTCATGAACGGGAGAACCGTGCAAAATAAAAGGATCTTATTTCCTTTTATACTAGACGTGCAAGACTCGTTACTTGCAGCCGGCAGAATTATTGCCTTGCTAAAGTTACTGGCTACCTTGCCGGGGGGGAGGAGGGGTTCTCTTAATCAACCTGACAAAGAAGAGTAACTTCTAAGGAAGAAAAGGGGTCATATATTACACATATTAAGGAAGATATGTTCGTGCGACAACAAAGACGTGCGACGCACCTGTAGACAATCTGTATTAAATATACTTTGTTAAATTACTCTCTATATGTAAATAAATCTCATACAGGAGAAACAACAACACGGTACGTGTGTGTATTGTTTACAATACGGTGGACAAATCTCGATTGTGAGAATTTTTGTAAGATTATCCCTTGTAATACTGTTTGCGATGACAATGAGTGTGTCAGTGCAATCCTACATTTCCGCGAACGTCTGCGTGCAGACGGTTGTGAAAATATTCGGAGAAATTTATGGTTACTCTCACACTTTATTATTCTGTACCGAAGCGGATAATGTTTCCTAATGAATTTTAATACGCTAGATAAGTCGTGAAGTGTGATAAGCCTTCGAGTTGACGTCTTGCAAATTTATAGATCATTACGCGGAAATATAGCGGCCCGCCGAAGTTCCTATCTCTCTTTCTGCCTCACTATCCTCCGAGTTCCTCTTTAATCAACGCCTCCGATTTGCTACCGCAGAAAACTTTTGCTTTGTATAATTATACACAACACAATATAGATTCCATAACGTCACGTTGCTGGTTGCAGTCATTAATTAAATCAACGATAATTTAAAGATATCAAATTCTTTTTTTATTGTCAACACTTAATAATACGTGCGTGAATATAGGGCAGGCTGCTCTCATTTTGCGCAATGACAATTAAATTTGTACATACAATTATGTATATAAATATGTAAGCAGCTTTCACGAATTCTTTGGGTCACTATTGTTTCCCGTAGCGGATTAATTTCTCGTTATTCCACAAGTCGATTATCCAATCATTCGCCAATTCGTATTCTCTATTTTAGGGACAAAATTACCGAGGCGAAACACATCGAGAAAACACGAGCGCTCGGACGTACCCGTAATCAAGTTCAGACAAATCGGGCGCAATAAGTAAAACCATTTAGAGCTAAACGGACAAAAAGTCTCGTAGCTTTAAAAATCCACGTGCCTTACGCCAACGTGTTATCAATTGATTTCGCGGAACGATTGCTTAATTGCTCGTCAATTGTTTCGTAATTGACGGTCCGACAAATTGGCTCTGCGGGATAAACGATCAGTGATAAATTAGTCGGCGGCTCCGATACGCGATCGATGCTTTGAAATAGTCCTTGTAATGTTACGGTGGCGACGTTCGTTCAATCTATCGTGCGAACACGTGTCATCCCTCTCATCCTCCGCACTCACTCGAAAATATAACTTTATCGCAAATAGGCAAGTTAACGATTGCGAGCGAATTTTCTTAGCTTGTTCAATCTCTTCGTCATTCAATCTGTATCGTTATTAAAGAAAATAGAATCATATATAATTTATAAAGCTAAGTATGATACGTGCTCTGACGCATCTGCTCAAAGGCATTATTCGTTCATTCACAACATTGCCCGATGTTTTTATCTTGGATTTTACCTGTTATTCTATTAAAAGAGTATGGTTGTGAGTATTAAAGACTATATAAAGAAGTAAAAGATAGAAACTGTGTAGAATGATAATTCTAATCCATTACTACATTCATGTTCTTATGCTTTTTCTTTCTGACGTCATTAAAAGCTAAACGAAGTATAAGAATAACAGTACATTTATTATAAAATGTTTTTTATATTCCACGTCAAAGATCCAACAGAGCACATTCGCTTTTGCTATTTTGTAACAATACCGCGAATTTAATTTTATCAATTATTTCCCTTTAACTTACTAGAGGATTGTTCAATAAAAATAAAACAAAGAGATGACGAGGCACACTGTACAGCACATTGATTGTCCTCGCCATTGAATCTCGCAGATTAAAATCGGTAATTATCCTTACTCAATCAATTTTCACCTTTCTCTGCTGTAACGTCTTCGTTAACGTCGCAATTTTACTTCGTTTAACTACATTAAATTATGTAATTGAAGGGGTTCCTACAAAAAGTCGAACAAGTCCAAAAAATTAAATTTTCAGAAAAGAAAGAAAGCTTCTCATCATCAAACCGTTCATTGTATACTTATGGTAATTTTTCTCCGGACATGTGATAGGTATAAGAACAAAATTATAGGTCTTGATTAATCTTTTGAGAACTCATGTAAAAAAAATAAATAAAAGATAAAACCTAATTTTACGGTGGGACACTATTGATAAAGAACGACTTGGCAACATATATGACCCAGATTTTTTTTTTAATGGAGTTATTTGATTTTTGTAGGAAATTCTTCAATTATACTCGTCGAGGAATTTTAAATACATCATCGACCACGAATCAATTTCTATAACTATCCCTGTAACTGCGAAACAACGAAATTTCGAGTACGTGTCTTGATATTTGGCGAGTTAAAGTGGTAAGAAAAATTATCTAAATGCCGTTTTAGCGAAGGACGTGAACAAATGAGAGAGTTGCAGGTCCGAAGTTCTCCCCGCGGTAGGAATTTTCCGCGGAATGACGTGCATCGGCGGAAAGGGGAAAGGGGAAAAAGAATCGAAAAAGGTGAGCTTCACGAGAGAAAGGACGACCGTGGGATCGAACTCTCTGGGGAACGAGAAGACGAATGGAAGCGGGCCGGTAAGAAATCGTGTAAGAAGCGCGACCTTCCCTCGACTCTGCCTTTCCTTCATTCTCTCGCTCCATGACACGAGAACTCGGCGACCCCACAATCGTTGTCTGTTCCGGGCGACATCGCGACGTCTACATCGCGAGGACAGCCCGGAATCGAGAGATCGGCGGGCTTTAAACGTCGACCATCGGTTATATTTAGAAAAGGGAAAAAGCTCTTTTTTTTCGTCTCGCAATACCCTTTTTTCCGCGAAGCTTGTCTTTCTTCCTTCGTAAATGTTTCACAAGTGAATCTGTATTGGTATGATGAAGATACTTTCCATTAGTTTTATTGCATAACTCTACTGCTGTAAAATTTTCTTGATACTTATTTACTACACATTAATAATTCTTTATCATCATCATCATCATCATCATCATCATCATTATCATTACTATTATTAGTGCTACTGTTATTATTATTATTAGCTATGGTTTTATTAATTGTAGCTTTATTAAAAGAGGGCAACGTACAAATCTGTTTGGACATAATTTGTCAATAACCATTAATTTAATTTTATTGTTTACCTGTTTAAACTATAACATTGCTTGTATGATAGTCAAACATAATGAATAGCATTTTAAATAATCGCATAATTTGAAGGCAAACATAATACTAATGATTATATAAGTTTAATTTTATGTTAACCACTGTATCAATTATTACTGTTATAATTGTCACAGGTTACGGTTGTAGCAGATTGAAATCAAGTTAAGAGATATATATACATATTTATAAATACCATCAGATAAATTACATGGATATAGTCATGCCATTGACACATACACATCAATCTTGATTTTTTTTATCGAGGTGATATTTTCTCTCAATCTCAGTATGTATACTACATACTTTTTAAATTAATTATATTTTCCATATATAAAATATTATTTATATATAAAGACATTTTAATCTAGAAACTGTCCTCTCTGTTTTTTTCCTTTTATACACATTGCTCATCGCAGGAAGCTAAAAACGTCTTTATATCGATCGTGACGTGTAGCTAGGTCGTTCGGAGGTTGCTATCCGAAGTGGAAAATTAAAAGTCACGCGCAACACTGCACCATTTGGCGCGCAGTTAGTTATATTTCACTTCGATCCGTTCATTGAGCGACGCATCTTCTCTTTTTTTTTTCTTTTATTCCTCCGCCGAACACTCGGCTCCGTTTCGCCGATCAATCCACGGTAGTCGAAGTGCGCGGAATGAATTGTTCCTCGGAACAATGTGCTTTCCCTTTTCTGCGCGCTACCTGTTCGACCGGCAAATTAAAAACTGCGTACTGAGCGAATTTTCAGTTTTCCACATTTCAAAGCGATTCATTTATCAGTCAAGCTCGTCTTGCCGGGTTGAGAATTTCCGAATTCACCGCAACGAACGCCGAAACAAGAATACTATTACGCGTACGTCGAAATGTACCGCGTCGTTAGTTAGATCGCGCCTGAACTGTAATCCGACTGTTCCTGCGGAGATGTAAAGAATTAAAAGCGCTTTACAACGTGTCGCGGACCATTAAGCCGGTCCCATCTAATTTAGCATTCGCGCGCGTGCGCGCGCACACGAAGCGAATAAAAACGGCGAGCGATTCCCCGAAGAATCGCGATGAGTTTTATCGCGGGATTATTTTAGCGGCGGTATGCTAACAGCCGGGAGAACAAATAGCGCGGCTCCAGCAACAAGTGCACAATAAGGTAATCGACTGTAGTAAGGAGAAATTACGGTCCATTACACGCCCGCGTCTCAAACGTTGCAGGAATTTTTAAGTCCGCTTCGTACGCCACTTCGTTTGCTGCGGAGCGATGTAGCGTGCAGGGCGCAACTTGCACGCTGCCAGCAATTTCCTCCAAGACTATTGAGAGCATACCAAGAGATATTTGCGGCATTGTCGTAAAACAATGCATTTAAGTCGCATTTATTTATTTATCACCGTTTTCAACCCTCGAAATCCCGATGCAGCACGAAAACGTAAATAGCAACACCGTGTTGCTGCATTTGAGATACTTTCGACATTCGGGAATTTATTAAAAGCGCCTGTAGAGAATGAGAGCAATTAATAAACGGTATATGTACAGCAGATTAATATATCCGGAAGAATTGGTTCATATTCGGAATATGTGCCATGAATTTGTTTGGAAAATCTCAAAAACTTCGGCTACGCATATTTTAAATTATTCATCTCAATAAAGATGTCGATATCGATATCGATATTAAATTATCACGTTACGCAAAAAAGTTAGTTATCTTTCTCTCTAAAATGTTGAAAACTATTCGGCTTGATAGGAAACAGCTTGACGTTAAATCTTGGTTTATTTTATTTTTATAAAATCATTTTATTCATAAATCGCCAATTTTTCACCTTTGATAATATTTTCAATGTAAAACTAACGTATTCGGATTTTTATCTTTATGAAGCTTTCAAAATAAAAATCACACCTTAATTGTTTGGCGTGTCGTAATACTCCATTTATATGCGCCATTTTATAAAAAAAACACCAACGAAATTTTTACGACACTTAAAAATATTCGCGGATATACGAGAACCGCGTCTATGTAATCATCGTAAAAAGCAATTGCTGCCCTCTGATTCCGAAAGTCCGTATCGGATCCTTCGACGAACGGCGTCGTTAACGGCGCCGTTCTTGAAAGGGGCCGACTACAATGGTCCGCGTAACGAAGTACTTTCTTTTCTAAACAACTCTTCTACGACGAATCAGGTGGCGCGAATCCTGCACGGGCTGCTTTTATCGTCGTACTAACCTCGCGAGATAAAGGCTATGTCCTTGAAGAGACGTAAAAAGAAACGGACGTTTCGTGAGCTTAATGAGATGGCTCGAGGCTCGCCTTTCATCGCGGTTGAGAATAAAATCGTCGGAATAACGCGTTGACTCCCTAGCGAGTGTCCTTTTTCTCCTCCGGTTCACAGAGAGCAGGCCGTCTGTCATAACCGTTCTAGGTTCAAGCTAAAGCGGATTCTTAGCGAATATTTAGATTTCTTTGCTAAAATCACTGCAGGAAAATTACAAGAGTAAGATATAAACTGAGTAGTAATTAAAATTAGAAATATATTAACAGGAAAGAAATCATGAAGAAGAAATTAATAAATAGAAGATATGATATAAAAGAATTAATTCAAAGGTATGCTTATTTAAGTTCTAGATTAACACTAGAATTACGGAGCGGTCATTATAACTGGTTTTATTATTTAAATTAATATTATATTTAGATATAATCATAAAACGCACATTGAATTTTGAAATTCTTTGACTTGTCAATAATTATATTCTTTTTATATTGGTTTCAATAATTTTTCAATAATTATAGTCTTTTTATATTCATAAAATGTTTGTGTGTTTAGTTTTCAATCACATTATTTTTGTAAATAATTTATTCGCTTGGACCTTTTAGTGAGTGAAAAACGTCGGTACTTCTAGTGTTATAACGCGAAATTTTATAATTCGATTTTACCTCTTTAAAAGCACAAAAAGCGAAGGTGTCACATTAGTGTAGCTACATCCCAACAACACGCTCCAATTGTTGCAGAAATCAGACGTGCCAGGATTTGATTGATTCCCGCGGTCAAACTTTGCGCCGATAGATCAATTTTGCTTTTTCCATTACACCTGCTATCTAGACACGTCTGTTTGTTGCATCAATTGAAAAATCATTGTTCGCCAAATATTTCAATGAATAATACATTTTTTGACAAAAGAATATGATGTTTGCGCAGCAGCTTAATGATCGACTACCCAATGTCGTAATATAGAAGAATAACATAGTCTTTTAGATTCAGAGTATAAAGTCATTTATATACTGTAACACAGCGCAGACTTACCGAATATTTCATCAACTATAGCTGCTGGATTAAAATGAAGAAATATTAGCATTATTTCTCTCCGAAAGGATTAAGAAGTATGTAAAGCACATGGAGTATCTCTCACGCCTTTTAACACGCGGTTGTGTCTAAAACGTATGCTTGACTTGACTTGTACGTGACTTGATATAGCATAAGAACTTGTGTAGCATTAACCAAGACGAGAACATTCGATGATATTCGTATTCGCGACAAGGGAAATATGGCTATTTTCGCTCCGACCACTCTAGCACACGCCGGTATCGTGCATCAGAATGAAAATTCCGTTGGTTCTCGTCCATAGAATCACAATCGATGACCAAAGGGGTACTTTGGCTAGGACAATTATGCGAGGCCCAGAGGCGCTCCTATTTGGTGCAGCTGGAAATCTCAATATTATCCGCTTCGCGATTATTAATTTCGCGTACAATGCCGAAACGATCTTACGGACCCGAAGTACAAGCTCTCAGACCATAGAAACCGGAACTCGGGATTGTTGTCTTGGTCTTAGTAACGCCGCGGGGTAGTTTGTAGCCAGCGGAGCGACGGTAATATCCGATCCTTCGTACTAAGATCTGCGTATCGGTTGGATACGACGAAACGTCATGACGATACTCTATTCCCGGTTGTACCGTGACGCTCCAGTTAGATACGGAATCCTTTGACAGAACACAATTAACGGGGAAATCTCGATTTCTTACCTCTGTCAAAACTGTATGAGTTTTCACATCGATTATGCTTAAATCGCTCTTGTCGTAAAGCCAATACTAGAAAGTATAGTTACCAGAAGGTAACATCGGAAAACCTGCAAGATTAAACACTGTCTGTTAAATGGAACGTTCGCTTCTTTCTCTTTCTCTTTCTCTCTCTCTCTCTCTCTCTCTCTCTCTCTCTCGGAAGATTGTGCTTTTTAAGTAGCAAAGTTTGTTGCGTCTGTACTTTCAGATACTTTTGTGTGTAACGATATGCGGTTACATACGAAAGCCAGCAATTTAACCGAGGTGCTCCGAATTAAGACCACGATCGCTTTTAATCTCTGCGGGAACCTTTCGCGCAGACCTTTTACGCGCTTCCTCCTGTAACCTGTGCCGTATTTCTGGCCAATCTCATCTGAGAAATATTTATTTGTAATTCCCTCGCCCTAGTCGCCGCACCATAGGGCCATATATCTGAGAAAATTACTTGTCCCCCGCAGCAGACACCAAACGCCGCCGTTCAAGCGGCAAACTTTAACCGCATTATAAAATTCACTTAAAACTTTCAATAAGTTCCCCAATTGATACCCGAATGTCCGCCGAATCGATATGATGTTCGTCTTTGTCCCCGCACCCCCTTCAGGGAATAAATACCATCGATGGCCGTTATTGATCGGCAACATAAAGTCCACTGTAGATTATTATCTCTCCGGCGCATCCATTTCTCCATCGTAGATTATAGATTCCCGGGTCCGTGTTCAATTTTCTCGAACGGCCATCATAAATCTCGCTTGAAAATTGAAGGCTCCCTTCTTTCTCGTGCGAGGCCGAGGGCCGAAAGGGGTATTCGCAGATTCTCCCAGTCGATTTTTTGCCGCTCGTCAGCAGTTCCGCGAGTTCTTTTTTGCTTGGTTCGCCGCCGCCACCGCGCCGCGCGCATAGTTTCCGCCGAATAATTACTTTGCATGCCAAATCTCCATCGCGACTACCCCCTCGTCGCCGTCGGTCCGCGTGACGGATAGCGCCGCGTAAATTAAAGCATCAACCGCGTCGCAGCCACCCGCGTTACGCGTTCTCGCTGCAACGCGATCCAGCGAAACGAAATCTGCCGATAGCGATAACCCCACACGTTCGCGAACGAACGATTCACGGCAGACATTTTTCGGTTTCCTTAACCGTGAAAAGCGCCGGAAAAGTTATTTTGCGGAATCTACGCGCTGCCACCGACAAAGCGTTCAGCACGCCCTTCTTTTTTGGTCAGTCTCAAAGTACCTCGAAGGCTCGAATAGCTTCGAAACTGTCGATTCAGAACGGCTTATCGAGGCAATTAAACTTTCCCCGCTACAATACTGCGGAAAATACTTGGCGTGAATACACATATACATATATACATACACTCGTGCTGAATGTTGAAAAAAGTCTGTGAGTCGTTCATTTTTAGTAGCAAATCTAATTCTCATATTTCAAAAGACAGAAAAACTACTAAAGGAGGGAGGGAGAGAGAGAAAGAGTTTTAATGCATCATGTTAATTGTATAATAAGTTTATCTAAGTTATAATAAAATATTAAGAGATATAAAATTAAATTTTTGTTATTCGATAACAAATTATAGAAATGTAAAATTTGTAATTTATTAATTTTTAATTAATAAATCAATAGAAATTTTATACAATTAGGATATTTTTTATGTAAATGTTTTCACAGGCCTAAATCACGGGGTGCTTCTTATCACGCGGGATAGCAATAATGAATGGCTCGTAGATAATGCCAGATCAGGCAAAACTGTCCGGCTACCGAAACTCGGGCGATTGGTCCAGTGTTGATTGCGAATCGATGATCGAGCGCGCGTGTTGAATCAATTATAAGCCCGTGGCCGGTGATTATTGGCCGATTGGTCGCGGATTCATACGGCCGGCGGCGAATGCGGGTGGACGGAGCATGCATGTGTCACACGTGCATCACGCGCACGTCCCAGGCTTCGGAGTCATCCCGGGCGGTTACATCCTCTCGACCGTCGCCCGCCACTCGACGGAGGTCAAGTCGTGTTTGACAGCGACACGTTTCGAGGGTCATTACACGCCGGACGTGCGTGTTAAACGTGTGGGGCTCACTATCAAAATTCTGACATACAGCTGGAATATCTAAACTCGTTAACCGCACACGTGGCACTTGCTGCGATTAAGACGCATTGTTCGCCGTAAAGCGTTATAGACCCTTACCGCAAGATTTTGCATCTAACGCTTAACCGTTTACGCTTTAAGAACGAGACTTTTCTAACGAAGAAACGCTGTTTTGCGCATTTACTTTTACTGATAATCTATCGTTATTCGATAGATTTCATACACAAAAAAGTACACGGCACTCTAACGATCCTTTGCGAGTGAATCGCTACTTATTTTAGTGAAATAACATTACCCTGTCATATTTTCGTGACTTATGTAAACTACGAGTTATGAGACAAGTTTTAATAGTTTGCACGCATTCCCATTCTAAGTTTTAATATGTTAATAGACCATCTGAGAGAGAAATAAGTTCTGAAACAGAGAGTGTCAAGAGTACTTTTTCAAAGTTGCATGACGCGTGTGAGTCCATATGTTTCATGTTTTCCTCAAATCCTCTCAACGCTCATATTTGCCCCAAATAGGTATAAATGTAATTTGATTGCGAGATTCAAACGAAGCACACAAAACTCGATTTAGAATCTGACAGACACAAAAGCGTGACCAGAATTTATTGCCGCTAGAACGCTCCAGCGTGAGTTCGCGGTCTGCACGAATTAACATTATAATAAGCTAAACGTAAATTCGACAAATGCAAGAGGATAATCGAAAACGCGTTTAATCGGCACTTCGTAGTGCAGCAATAGTGGGTCACAGCACGACAGAGTACATTTGTTTATTCAACGAATGAGCTGTCCCGCTTTGTATTGTGGAGACGCTTCTCCACGCTTCTCGTTTTGGAAATTGCCTATGCAGTCAATAAATTTGATATGCGGCAATTATGGCAATGCTATGCGCAATTTATGGAAAAATTATGCGTGATTAATGCGGCGAATAATCAAACGTACAATGAAACATATGTATCGCATATGTATGCTTACGAGATTGGTTTCTATGAAAATATTTTTTACGAGAGATACGTTCCATATAATGAAACCATTTATTTTTCACATTTATATTGGCAGTATTATTTTTTTTTAATACAAACGAATAAAATCAAAATCGAAAGCAGTATTGTATATTACAAATGATATGGAAATGAAACATATGGCTATGATACAATCGATCGTTACGATGAATATAATATATTCGAAAATATACGTACACACATACTCACAATTAATAACAATTACTCATTAATAATGTCTGTTTCTTCTTTGATTTGATTCTGGCAAGTTTCTGTAACGTCTGGAAGTTGATTCTTCTAGAGCACCATACGATTTTCTTTCACTGTCCGAATTTGTACATCTGCAACATTTATACAGAGCTTTTTGCATTGAATAGTTAATATTATAACATATTTTAATCTTTTACCGGTCTCTACTGTTGCATATTTGCAACTTTCACGCATTTTTTTATAGAAAATATATCAGCAAATTCTAAATCTATACAATTTACATTTGAAAACTGAAAATTAAAGTGTATGTAACATTAATCACATAATCACTAAAATGTAATATTTCTTACTACGAAAAAGTGTCCGCTCTGTCCACTAATTTAAATAAATATCTAATACCGAAACTATTTTTTAAATAAAGTACTTAGTTGAAAAAATGAAAAATAATATAAAGCTCAATTAGTATTATATTATTTTTAATTTTATTGGATTTTACCGACAATTAAATTATAATTTGGGATTAGTTTTTGATTAAATCTTTTGTAGAACACGTATACTTGGCGCCGTTTTCTTTTGTTTTATCTTTTTTAAAAAGTTAATTTGTATAGATAAAGTTTCCGATATTTTCTTTCCTTTGAAAAAATTGACGTCTTCTGTAGCTCAAATTTGTTAGTGAAAGGAATTAATATGTTCTTGAAGGGAACATGACACATCGATGAAACAATTATTCAGCTCTGACACCAATCCCTTTACGAATAAGATCGAGGGATGTGACGCGACGTGATGACAATAGATTCGACTCATTGTCGGTGGGATATCTTCCGTTCGACTGCTTTCAAAAAATGTGGTAAATCGGGAGAGAATTATGCGGATACGAAGGAGCAAGTCACCGGGCGTACGGAAGACACGGAGGAAACGATTGAAAACAGGATGAACGTTATTCAAATGAAATGTCAATCCGTCGTGGAAACTATCCTCTGCGAACCAACAAAAGAATATTCCTTTTGACTATGTCGGAATATATAACTCTTACTCCTTTTTACCTCATCGCTATGTATATCGCATTGCCGCTGGCACCATCGTCTCCTATTTGCTTATTTCCTCTTCATCTCCTACGTCTCTTTTATCAGATTCGCCGTTGCTCTCCTCGCTCGATCTTTTCCGGAATGATGTCAGCTTCGTAGAAGCTCAACTAAAAATTGTAACGTAATTTTAGATTAATTTTTCGTGCCAATGACTTTACAATGATAGGAAGTTTATCAATTTGTAGGAGAGAGTTGTCGAATGCGCACTACATAAGTTATTTTTTTATTACCAATGTTCTCTACTATTTATAACGTACAGATTTATATGAAAATAAATGTTGGAAATTGTAGTTTGATATTTCAAATACAACTATTAATACAACGTTTAATCTTTCATCAATAACGAATTAAATAATAATTGAATAATTAACCAATAATTAATTTATTATAAGCTTTATATCAACATACTGCAAAAAGTACCATTTAGGCAATCAATCGCTTTTGAAAGTATTGAATTTATAAAATAATTAAAAATGTAAAACATTATTAACTAATATTTACTTTAATAATAATTTATTGAAAGAAGGATCAAGTATTAAATAATTAATAATGATAATAAAAAGATAAAGATGTCGAAATAAAGCTGTAATATGTTAAATTTTCATCTATATTTCTTATTTCTTATTTATTTCATATTTTTGTCATTTTGCTTAAATCAATTAAAAATACAAAATATCGATAAAGTTATACGATTTAGATGACCGATACATATCAATTTTTTTCTTAACTTTTTTTCTTGTTAAAAAGGTACTACAAAGGTGAAAGTGTGCACTATGGATTCACTAATCATATATTGTTTTAAACTCGCTTTATTTTTCATCTATATCGGATTGTATTTTTTACACTCATAGTTCTCTACATAAGTTATTTATTTGTAAATATTTTAGATTTGTTTTCTATTTGTAACAACAAGATTCCGAAAGTTTCTGTCGTTTTTCTTTCCCTCACGTATTTGTTTCTTGATATAAATTCATTTCGATTTGTCCAAGAGAGATTCAAATACCAAAAGTTCATGAATATTAAAGTTACTCGTGATTTTACACATTCAGCGTAAATCCCGGGGGATCTTTAAATATGCAGCAGGATTCTTTTCCTCATCATCATGAAGCGCTTCGTAATATTCGCGTCGACGGGAAATCGCGAATGCGAAATACTATCAAACAAAGTCTTCTAGGTTGTTTTTATTTTTCACAAGACGAATGATTATATTCCGATTCATATTCCAAAGATTGTAGCGAATATTTACATAAACGATACACGTCAGCGAATCGTTGGTTTGGTATAAAATCTTGCCAAATTCCTATTTATTGTATAAACCGAGAACGGTTGCATTAGAATGCTTCACGCATTGCGTTCGCGCCACAAAGCGCATAAACTAACCGCTTGCGCTCTTTTCTTTGGAAATATTTTCTATCCGGATTTTCCAACGAATTATCATTATAATATTATATGTCACATGCCCATTGTATCTCGCACGATCGAATTGATTAGCAAAGTGATTAATTGATTGGCAAAGCGAGCTTTCTCCATTGTTTTCCTAATTCCTTTTATAAGGGAATAAAAAAATTATTTTCTCTTTCACTTGACAGCGAAAAGGAAATTAGAAGTATTTGCGGTAGCCGAGAAATTTTACTGGTTGTCGTAAAACATGTAGATATCGTGCCGCTCTATAAAGCAGTTTACGTTCGTGACCGAGCTGGCAGATGAATAATAATTCGTGATTCGTAACGTTCATGAACCAGAGAAACTGCAAGTGGCAGTGACGAGTATGAAATCCTAGTGCCTTCTGGCACGGATGAGAATTTTTAATATGGCCTGGGATTATAAAGAATGGTGAAACTTCTGAGCAATGCGGATGTAACTTGGCATAAGTTGTGTCTCTGACACGTACACACTTACAAATATACCAAGAATATTTATAATTTTATTAAGTTTTTTACCGCGTTACGTATAATTTACAAGAAATTCTAAATTACTGCAGTATAAAACATTTCTCTAGGAAGAAACAAGGTTCTTTTGAAAATCATGAACGAAGATATTTAGACGTTTTTACATACACATAATTTATTATAATTATATTAAAGTAAAATTTTATATAATGGAAAAATTACGAAGAAAAAAGTTGCTCTCCTACAAATAACATATTATGAATATTGAAGTATTTGAAGGTAATTACGCTTAAAAAGTACTTGATATTATTGAAATTCTATTCCTCGCATCGGGTTTCTTCCTTTATAGCTTTAAGTGAAGATAATAATCTATTAAATACCGATTTGCAGGCTAACGCATTAATCGATAAAAACAGCCGTCGTTATCGGCACAAACGACCGTTCTATTTTTCCTAAACCATCTTAACCGTGCGGCGGCCGACATCCCCTTAATCCCAATACTCCCGTCGTCTCCCTCCCGAAACGAAATCCGAGCGCGTTGGAGCATACTTCGTTTATCGCCCGTGGAAACGAGATCTTCGCTTCCTACGTCCTCCCTCGGCTTTCGCGCTCGTAACGGCGAGCGTAGCGAACGTTAATCTCCCCGCTAATGTCCGCAGCTCGTACGGCGATGCCCACGGAAGGATCTTAATCGCGATTGTTAACTGGAGCGGTGCCGAATTCTTGGTAGCCGACGACGACAACGACGACGACGACGACGACGACGACGACGACGACGACGACGACGACGATGATGATGGCGAAAGAGAACGGTGGATATTCCGAAAGTATATAATCCTCTCTTTTCCCAAAAACAGCCGACCGAGACTACTTCTCGTCGAAAGTTTCGCGTCTGTCTCTCGCTCGCATTATCCCCTTTCTCCACACGCTACTACACGCTACTCTTCTCTTCATCGTCTGGCCCGGCTACCGCGTGGTGCATCAGCGAGATGGACGATGGAGACGAAGCTCGCGGTGGAGAAAGAGGAATCGCTTTCTCTCTCTCTCTCTCTCTCTCTCTCTCTCTCTCTCTTTGAAAACTGCGCGCCAGCTAAAACCTAGAGGCTCGGAAGTAATAGTAACGACTCCGCCAGTCCGCTAGAGCCGTCTCGTTTAACCTTTATATCCGTGACTTATACCGACCCTATTTTCTATCCGGAATCTCGCGTAAATTTCGTCCCAGGGCCAGCTTTATCTCTCTCGTTCCTTCCTCTCTTCGTATCTCTTATTGTCTCGCGGACGCATGCATAACTCGGTCAGAAGGGTATCTTGGGCGGTCACACGAGATATTTGTGACCAAACGCGACATTTGCATGAAAGTTGAATAGTCGACTAACTCGCGCGGGTCGAGGCTCGAGGCTGACCGTTTCAAAGGACATGGCAACGAACAGCGATGGCAATTATTGTGCGCAAATTAATGCACTTTTCTCAACGAAAGTTATGTACACGAGTTGAACAAATACAATGCGTTACGTTTGACATGTTTACATGTTACAAACGAATACGGAACAAATTCTGCATGAACGGCGTTACAACGTAAAATAATATAAAAATGAAAATAAAATATTTTCTAGGAAAAAACCAAACAAATACGTAAAGTTAAATTTTCAAAAACCAAAAAATTTCTTCAAATCGTATGAAGTAGAGAATGATTTACCATAATTCAGATTTTTTTAAAAATTAAATTATTTGATTTTATTAAGATATTCTTTAATTGCACTTAAAAATTGTTGGAATTTGTTCTATATTTTTAATTTAATTTTTTATTAATTTTGTTTTTATTTGTGGTTTATTACTTGACTAGCAAGAAATATATTTAATTTACACTTACGTATATTATCAATATTTCTTTATATCACGTAAACTTCCATTAGTGGGGGATCTCTCCGAATTCCAAGATAAATGCATTCCTATCTCTAGCGCATCTGCGAACCAATCTACGAAGTGAGACAACCCAGTTCGAATCGACGACAATTCGTCGTCATATTGTTGGATTGGCATCGAATCCTCGTCGATCCGTCATGGCCAGACACGGTCGACGTATCGTCGTTCTCTTCGTTTTCATCGTACGTGTATTCATTCATTTCTCATACGCGGAGGGTTATAAAAAAAAGATTTAGTAGCGCCAACGCATCGACACGACGTTACGAGGCCATTGTGTCACGATCGAGTTCTTCGAGCGTGGCTCGACGACATTGTTTCTCTATTTCCGAAACAAAGACCGGGATATCGAAGCATCGAGACATAGATAAAGGGAAAGGACGTTCCTCCGATGCGCTTCTCGTTGTCTGAATGGCGAATTGAATTCAGATCTGATAACTATCGCTGAAAAGCCGCGGCTTTTTACCTGGGTTTGCTTCAACGTTACCCTTTCCCACTCTCGGCGAGATGAGATGGGGATGGATAGATAAATAGGGAACGAGAGAGAAAGAGCTTCTATCGCGGAAAAATAGATTTTCCGCCTAGAGAGAGTAAGAGAGAGAGAGAGACAGAGAGGAGTATGGAAGAAATGAAAGGGAGTCATTTCGAGAAGTCGCCGACACGCCCGGTAGAGAAAGCTCTTGTCGACTAAGTGCACTTTACAAAATTCAAGTGCACCATCCAACCTTCCCCGGCAAAGTGTCGTCGCCGCGACCGACTAACACCGGTACTCAGTTGATAAATATTTTTACATCGGTTGACCCTGCCGAAGCACGCGTCACGTTGCCGAAGCCGAAGTGGAACACCAAGACGGCGCGGCGCAATGACGGGACAGGCGAGGACAGGGTATAGAGGTTTTCTCGCGCGCGCCTCACGTTTTCCAATGGAGATCCCAGCTGTGTGATAAAGTTCATTTCGCTCGCCCGACCGGCTGGTGACGACAGTATCTTCCTTCTTTCTTTCTACCTCGCGGGAGATAGCGCAGACATCCAATCTCGTAACAGCACGCTACCCAAGACGAGGATGATTATCGCGAATAGCCGTGTGAAAATTGCACCGTTGATGATTCAGTATGGATTTCGCAACCGTTCGTTCAAAGATTGGGAAACATCGTGATTGCAAAACTGCATTATGTATAATATGATTTACTTCTGAAATTAATGAAAAATAAGCAAGTTAAATTTTAGAAACATTGCGTGATTAATTTCGATTAGTACCTATCTCGTAATACGCGATGCTCGATCTCAGGAACAAGGAAGAGTGTCGCGCATTATGAGAAAACGGGCTGTGAGATAAGATGCAAGAACGGTAACAGGCATAACAAAACTCTGATACCTTTCAATTTCAAGCCAAAAAAGCTCTTTAAATTTGTCGTGATCCTGCAAATTTCAAAACAATAGTATTGGTTTTATTAATATTTTAATATAACATATTGAAAAAATGAATTTTTTATTCTTTTTTACAATTAGTATTTAAAAAAAGTAATAGAAATTTAATAAATTGAGTTTTTAACTAACAATAATTGATTACAATAATTGATTACGTTTTCGATAACCAATTACTTTTAAAAGTTTTTTCCAACCGTTTGATAATATATAATAATATAAAACATTTAATTAACAAATCTACTTGTATTAAATCCAAATTGAAATTTAGGGAAAAAAACATATCTCCGAATATTCCCCCTAAACATCATTCGGCACCTCCGATTTCACGTCCGAATAATCCGCGCGTAATTGGCGATACAAACGCGGGGAGGATTATTTTCGACCCAATTCTCGTAGAGAGCACGACGGTTAAGCAATATTTCCCTATATTACTCCGACGGATCGCCGTGTTCTCGATGCACCGTGCATGCGCGCATCGGAATATATTCGCCATCCGCAAAAACGGCGCGATACCTTCGCGAGTCACCCTGCGATTGACCGCAACCAAGCGAGCGTGCCAATATCTTCCGGCGAGTGATCGCGCGGCATTACGTCAAACGCGCGAGATAAGAGCGCACGGAAATCCAACGGGGCGTGAAAATACCGACACGGCGGAATCATAAATTCCACGAGGGTATTCCCAGACGCGGAACGTACACCTGATCCGTCTGTACGCTTTTCGTACGATCTCGCCCGATACCTCTCGCACCGAGCAAAACTTAAACTGCCGGCATCCCTCTCACGGCGCCCTCGTAAAATAGCGCTTGCGAAGCTCTTCCTCTCACTCTCGTAACGTCGTGACACGTCCTGCCAAATTGAACCTCGAAGATAGGGAAGCGATCGCTGCACCAAACATCGCTGCGCAGTGTCTTCGTCTGCGATCTTTCCTCCATTGGACCTGAATGCAACGAGAAATCCTATCGATCGAGGTACACACTCACGATCTACCGCAGTTGTTCTTTTCGAAAGAGAGAGATGTTAGAGCCAATGTTTTCGGCTCGTCGATTCTGTATCTACCATTTCATGATTCAAGACTTTTTCTCAAAATGTGTGCAACCGTTTCTACACATTTCATATTAAACCTTTTTCATTGCACATTTCTACAAAAACCGAGTACGTTAGTAGTTTAAATGCAGCTGTATTTCAAACATAATTTAATTTTCGAAACGACGCGCGACATCGCGTACGGTATGAAAATCGATAATACGCTTGTCGACTGCAATACCAACTAGATGATCGCGACAGTAATTGCTTCGTTTATGAACTCGTGCGCGTTTAAAAATTGGGATCCAGAATCCGAGAGTTTGAAGGTATCATCGCGCCATGGCCGTTTGCCGCATTTCACGGTGCCTATCCTATCCTACACCATCTGCCATTTTCCTAAAGGAGAAACGTGAGATATTCAGGGCTACAATGATTGTTTCTGGGATTCTATCCTCGTTATTTTTCCCTTCCGTGGTAGAGATACCGAGCTCCAATGGGTAAAAATAGCGAGAAATCGAGACAGCGAAGGTGAATACGTGACATCTCGCAATTACGATCACGCATGATTTTTGAACAATGGAAGTGTATTCTCGACATTGCAACAAAAAAGATTACAACTTGGTTGGTTAAACAAATTGAAAGAATTTAAATTGAGAAATTGAAGGATGTATCAGTACTGAAAATTTTTTAAAGAGATTAGTTACAAAAAAGTGATTTTGAAGGAAATGACTTTGAAGTTTTTTTTTTACTTTTCGTGTCTAAAAACATTATTTTCATCTAATGTACAAACTGTTTTCAAGACTTTAAATTTTTAAAAATGTAAAAAAATCAAAATTCTATTTTCAAATTTTAGAGCAGAATACCTCTCTTAATAATATTGAACAATATGAAGACAAGGGAGAAAAATGGAGAAAAATGGAAATTTTAATTTACGAGAATAACACACATTCCTTGAATAGAATGCGTATATTTTTTTAGAGATCTATCAAACGATTAAATTTAATTTATATAAACTACATTGTATTATGTTCGAGCGTTAGTCACAATCACAATTCCATAATATTCTATTTTATAAGTCAAAAGCTATCGTTGTTCCGACGGTAAAGCCGTAAAACTATCGTTTGTCTTACTTCGTACCTGCAGTTGAGAGGAGTGGCAATATTTTTATGACGGAGTCAGTATAAGTTAGATGATATAATGCAGGGAAATAAATAGAACGAATCAGGGGTACATATTACGAACGTTTGAGGAAGATCGTAAGCTGGCACGAGATTTTTGGAAGCACGTGTATGACATAAATTAGAGAGTTAATACAAAAGAAAATGAGATTAAAATAAGAAACGAGGGTGTTACAAAAAGCAGGGGGATGGAAAAGGTAACTGCTGGCGGAAAAGCTTGGAGAAGGGAGCAAAAATGACTTCCCTCTTCCGCGTTTTCCTTCTCACTTATTTATAGCAGTAAAAGCGAGCGCCCCCCATAATTTTCACGGTAATTATTATTAAGTGCTCTACCCTCTTGCCCTTCTAAGTGATTGTAATTCATACGCGACCTCGCATTTACGAAATAAAGCTGAATTAGGATAAAATGCATATTAATCGCTTCGTGTACAGCAAAGAGGAGCGCTAAATCTCGCTCATGATTCACAGAAACGTTCTTATATAGTGAGTTAGTTATTTATCAAACTATCAAGTAACCTCGAGCCTTTCGCGATTCACATTGCAACGACGGTTTAGATAAAAAAAAATTTGAATTTCGTTTATCGTACTTGTAGTTTTGTCAAATCTCTCGTCCCTCTCTCTCTCTTTTTCGGAATTCCCAATTGGATTCAGCGCGTCGCGAATCGACCGTCGGTCGTAAATCCAGTTGTGTCATGTCGAACTGAGAAACGTGCCGAGCGTGAAACACGCGTTTACATAGACGGTGGCGCAGCTGCGTCTCTTCTCGCGAACGGTACCATAAAATCTCGACACGTACTCTCATAATTATTTCTTCATTACTTCCCTCACACGCCATGGGATGAAGGGAGCTCTCGCCCCGCGGGCAGCGTAAGTTAACGTCTACTTTGGCGTCAGCTAACTGGCAAACGTACCTTCATACGTAGCCACGTACCTGCCTGCAACGGCGCCAACGCTCCCAGTGGACCATCTACTTTCTCACCCCGTTTAACTATCTTCCCTCTTCTCCGCCCACGTCATCCCATCGTCTTACTTTCGTTTAACCGTCTTGGCTCAACCTGCGAGAGAACGACGGAATGGAGCACGCCTCGGGCCTGGAACCTCGACCCCTTCATGGCGGAGTGCAACGCTTTATGAAGCATTTGCAGACGTGCTTGGCGTGCAAGCAACCTGGACTAACCACTAATTGTAGACGCCAAAAGAGTTATTACGAAGAAACCGGCGAGAGTCAACTCCTCAACTTTGCAGTATTCAGAGCGAGTAGCTGTGCGCCATCCTTTACCACTTTCGTTGCGATTTTCCTGTCTGATAGGTTCTCGTGGGGTAGCTGCGGTGAAACTTACTATACGCGAGAATTTCTGCGTTAGTTGAAAATGAGAAAATTTCTAGATCTGTATTGAATAAATTATGTGATAACGAAAAGTAATTGCTTGTAAAACGAATATTTTACGAGGCAAAATATAAGGTATCTAATGAACAGCGCAGAAGTGAGATATTAAAGAGCATAACACGTAACAAGCGCTCAAAATAATCATGTACGCGTCGTTAAGAAAAATCGTTAATGAATTGCCCATCACTTTCAAAAATTATGTATAACTAATGTTGATTTTTTATCAATTTACTCTGCATTTGTATGTTTTCATAAAAGAAAGTTTATTATCAAATTTTACATTCGTTGTATATACATGTTCGCAATTACTACGAATGTTAAATGAATATTTTTACAACATGTAACAAGTTTACTAAATTTGATGATGCTATTTAACCTCTACAGGATCGGGAGTCGATATATCGGCTTTTGATTTAAGTGAATTTTATTTTGCTTTTGTATTTATGTATGTTTTTATAATGTTTTTATATAATGTTTTATTGCAAATGCTATTAAATAGTTATTTTAGAAACACATAATATAAAACTTAAATGCGCAAAAAAATAATTGAAACCTTTCCGGATCAGAAACTAATATATCGGTTCTGGAATGACGCCATCTTTTTCTTAGATCAATGCAATGACACAATCAACAAAATTCTAAGTCTACAACTGTAAAAGTCATCCAAAAACTTTTCAAAAGGTTAAAGACATAAAAAAAACCTTGATTTTTTTATTAAAAAATTTTCAAATTTTTTAATTGCAAATTGTAGCTTTTATGAAGTAAATAAGTACTTTCCCTTTTTTCAAACTATAGCATGTGTCTCGTATGGACTGTTACGACAATACCCTATATAACATCCACTTATATTTTTATAATACTCCACGTTATTTTTATAGATTGAGTGAGTAGTGTAGACCACTAATTTCTTTTTTCTACAAATGGAATAAAAAGTTTTGTGTGGAAGAATATACTACCACTATCATGTATATCACCATGAAACTTTTATCATAAATCTTTTCACCAGACAGAAAAAACTACAAATAATTGTCGTTGTACTATTTTAGTGTGAATCAACCGGGGTTTTTTTTTTAATTTCTTTCACAAATATATTGACTATATAACAAATGTAATATAACGCTTTATAAAAAATTTATGGAAACAACTTTAATAAAAGTAAATTAAGAATTTTGTTGTCCATATGGCGCAATATCATAAATTCTCTTTTACTTATTTAATAGAAATTTTTTATTATTTTCTATTTAAAAAAAAATATAGATAATCTCAGCTATAAATTTAAAAGACCCTTCCATTTACTTCTATATTAAATTTTTACAATAGTCCTTGTTAAAATTTTTTTATTTTCTATCCAAGTCACACACGATTACTTTTTTTTACAGTTCATATTTAATAGCTTTTAACTAAAATCTTATTAATAGTAAAGCGAGAGATTATTATAAATTAAATAGAAAGTTTATTCAATGTACATCTTGATAAAACTATTGACGTTTATAACTAAAAAATGATGCGTGCAGGAAGGCTGTCTTACTGTCATTAAAATTTTAATAGAAATGGACATTCCCATTATACCTGCAATCAGGCCATTAGGGCATCAGTAATCTGGGTGGTGTAAAAACCTAGTAAAACGCGAAATGCGTTGTGAATGCTTCAATTAACTTATCAAAGTAGCTCGGTAACAGCACGCTCATAAAAGTCTGCGGTCGCGGTCGTGCTCCTTCCTGTTTTACAACCTTCCACCGTCATTCACCCCCGACCCTTCGTCGGGCATCGCGTATCCTGTTCGCCCCCCTTGTCAGGGGTATATACCTATATTACACCGCGCGTTGATTCTCACAGCGAGGTACGAACGATCGCGCGCCACGCGGAACGGAAGCGCGTAATCGTGACAGAACAGAAGCCACCGGAACCGCGTCGACCGTCAGCTACGCGACGAGCGAAATTCGCGTTTACAAAGCGACCCGTTTGTCCCGGCTCTGCATACGAGCATGCATGAGCGATCGACGAGGCTCGAACGGATAGACGAATGTCCCGACGTGGCTCTGTCCAGCTCTCGCATCGCTATCCGGGCACGGCCATCGAAGCGCGACCGATCCGAAACGACGCGCTTCGTAACACGCAAACGGAATCGCAAAACGGCAGAGAGACGAGAGACACGTGCGCGACCGTTCGCGGAGATACGCGGCACGGAGAATGAAAGAGTTTAATGGATATGTACGCTGTACGCAGTCGCTCCGCATCTTTATCGACGTTATGCGGAACGCTTTTTAATTCTGTGATATTTTACGAAAAAGTCATTGGAGAGATATGTGATACTTTTATTTATATTTTTTTTTTAATTAATGCGTGATATTAATATCGTAATGCAGCTTACAGATATATGTATAAGATTTCCGCCATTGATTTGAAAAACGTCATGATTCATTTACCATGAGGAAAGGAAATTTTATATTTTTTACATGTAGGTATAAAAAAGACAAAAATTAAAAAATATGATTTAAGTCATGTAACATAATATGTATATAATATACTATTGAAAAGAGAACTATTGAAAAGATTTAAGAAAAAGTTGCTAAATGCGTACCAGTCGTCTTACAGTTGAAAGCAATAAAAACATGTTAATTGCAAAAATAAATTCAAGATAATTTTATTTTGAAGCCCTTACCTTTTTTATTGTTATTTATTAATTATTAAATATTTGTGCCTTTTTTTCAATAAATTATTAATAAAATAAGTATTAAAAGTTAATAAATCTTTATTATTAATCTGATGTTTTTAATTATTTTGATTTGTTATAAATGAAAAATTAAATATTGTAATAATAGATATCTTCTCGAATATCAAACTACAATTTCCAATGTTTTTACATACAGATTAGTATATCAAACGGGAAATATCACAAAAAAAGTTGAAGTGGTATGCATTTGGCAACTCTCCTCTATCAAATAACATTTTTACTCTCCAAAAAAGCCGAAGTATAAAAAAACTCCGCGATAAAAGAACTTTTAAAACTTTGCTTGTTGTACGAAGCTATTCAGTTACGTACAGTATCTTGAAATACGAGCCATGTAATCTCCCTATAACACGGATGCTACCTCAAACACGACATAATAGCTGCTTAAAGTCATGGAAGTGACACAGGCGACAATTGCGCGATGTGCATAAATAATATTCACAATGATGCAATTGCGCGATCTGCTTTAATTTATGATAAATTACGGCCGAGCGAACAATTATTTGTGGATGTATCGCAGTACTGTCGCGAATGTGAAAGAAAGAGGAAAGGAGACTCTAATTGCGCGCGACCGTTCGACGCGAGCGAAAACGGAGAGCTTTGTATAATACATCATTGCTTCCAGGTATTGTGCTTGATCCACAGCAGGCAATCATGCGATCCCATCTTCCGATGAGTTTGCCTATACGAACGCATGTATATGCGCTTAACGATAAATCACACGACACATTTGTGCGGTATAGAGACACGACTGCTAATATATACGCACAATAGTGTGCGTATATATTATCTATTGAACGCGAACATTAAAAATATTTTACATAAATGTTACGATGCGTTTACATTGTTTTAATTCAGTGCTGTTCAAGATTTGTAGTTTTAAAATTAAAATATATTAGTGTCTTATTGCAATTCATCCTTCTCACTTCAACACGCGACGCTCAGTTTTAAAGACGAGAATAATCTGAGATCGTTAAAAATTGTTGAGGTCTGTCATTCGTAATCTTTAATAGATGGTACGGGAATTATTAACAGATTAAATATAATACAATTAATTATACGTATTAATTATTGATAGATGGGTGCGTCAATTTACGCTACATCTCGCACTGTTAAAAACGTTATGAAATTCAATGTTTTTAAGATAAACATTAAATTAAAAGTACATTAAATTTAATAAATTTTTAATTGAAAAGTGTGTGCGTGAAATTGCTTCCATTACATTATATTAAATTCCGTGTATTCAATAATGTATAATTCTGTTGCCTTTTTATGCCAATGCAACTTTATGTTTAAAATTGCCTTACAAGAAAAATATAAATAAAATTTTTATAGTCGGTGCAAATAGGAAAATAATTTAATATTATCAATAATATTGCTATTGTTTAAACTATGCAATTTGAAAAAAACCTTGAGAATACCTTGGAAATTTTATTCTTTGAAGAATTTATTTTTAATAGATTTTATATAGAGAAAAAATCATAAAAGTATAAACTATTGAATTTTTTACTTTTTTAATTATCTAAGATCGATGTTTTTATTAGCTCGCTGCGCTTGATTTGACGCGACCGCACCTCTTGATTAATAAGGTGCAATGTTTAGTTTTCGAGAAGTGGGGTAATCTATATATGTCGGTATATTAGAGGTTTTCCTCTATTTTTATATGTGTTTGATCAAATATATTAATGAATTTTTCAAAATTATATGCATTAAGGATAATAATTAATATAATTTAATATTCAATAAAATAACACATTGAACATGTAAAATTAAAAGTAGAAGCGGCAATACACGTAAACATTGATACATTTTAATTTCAAGCCCAAAACTACAAATCCTAAACACTATTTTAAAATATTTTAATGAATTCGGATACGTCGCGCGTCGAGCTTTGAACTTTCTCGATCGATTAAAGCGCCGTAATTCATCCTCTATCTTCATATCGTTAAGAAGTGCGGAGCGAGTCACGAGTCACGGGCTAGAGTAGTGGTAAGTTACGATCGATCTTTCGTTAATAAAACGTGCGTTTCGCGGAATCCACGCGATCGAAACCTATTACTGTGCAGAACATTGAATTTTGTATCATTCTCTTCCGCCTCTCTGTATTTTCGAATGGATCGTCGTGCGCGTCGCAGTTACCCCTGGTTTCCATGCGTTTAACGCGCGTAAGGAAAATCTCAATCTCTAATCTGATTGTAGATGAACACGCGCATTTGTAATCCATAACGTGGTACATTCACATTGCGTGTCCCGTCAATTGTTTTACATCTGGATATGTTTTACGTCTTGGACATCAGCGCTGTCCAAGATTTGTAATTTTGAGCTAGAAATTTATTACAAAATCGTTTGACAATAGTCAATTCGAAAGTGTGGAATAAAATAATCGCTTTAAACTCTTTCCTCGAAAGCTCGGTTCCAACTTGAGACGCTCGTCGGTAAAATATTTTTAGGCGTTGATATTTACCCGAGTTCCCTCCGTATTTTTCGTGTAAATACTTGGACCGATTCGTCCGCTCTCGCAAGCAAACACAACCGCATCCGTGGCGCGCGTCTCGCTCGCAATTCGCGGGAAACTCCGCGCTGGATATGCGCTTATACGGCCGGAAACTTGGCTTTGCGAACGACGGGAGAGTACGGCGGAGTCGTAGGCGCTTCGGGAAATTTCGAACAGCGGTTGCAGTCCGCCACCGATAAGCCGCCCTTCGAGCGAGACGGCCCCGTTTAGGCAAAGGAACTTAGCAGACGAGAGGAACCGGCGCACTATCTACCACACGATCCGACGTAATATTACACCGGGTGCTTTTGGCTGCTTATTATTCGGCATTACGCTATACACGTGAAACGAAGAAGTAAGATACAGACGCGAGGCGGGAGAGCAGCGTCGCTTATAGTTTCGTCCTCACGCTTCGTGCGAGAGCAAATTCGAAACTGTACCTATCCTCGGGGCGCGAAGCGAAAGGGTTAAGAGGGTATTTTAGAGAGCACAAAAAAGTGGCCTACTTTTAGAAAATTAAAAAGAGAACTGCTGCACATTTCTCTATGTTTTTACACATCTACTTTACGTATTTAGTAAATGTCTATAAATTTTGGTATGGCTAAATGTATGTTATCTTTTATGTTTCCTGAAATTATAGTCTGAATTAGGATAAATGAAATAGCGCAATTTTCAAAAAATAACGGAAGTATCGATTTTCTTAACAAAATGTTTTAATTTAACATCGAGTAAAAAATAATTTATACACACACACGCATAATAATTTATTTAAAAACTAATACAATGGAAACTAATAAACAATTAGTAATATCACAGTTTACAGATATTTATTAAATATAATACAAGAAGATATGTGAAAATGTAAAAGAATATGTGCAGCAGCTTACTTCAAAGAAATTCCCACTTTTTCGCACTCCAGACTAGAACAGCCCCTTAAACCGGGCTTCTAAAAAGTATGAGCTGCGGAAAAAACACGTTGTCTTAAGACGTACGATTCTTATTACTTCTTATTCCGTCTCTGGATGTTGGAGATACGGGAATCTACGAAGAAGTGGATGGGAGAAGCAAAAATTTGCAATATAAAAATTGGAGTTGGGCGAGAAGGGAGACAGGTGAGAGAGCGAGAGTCTCGCAGTAAGACAATTCTTGAAATTTTTCTCTTAGTTTTGTTATCCTAGACTCCGCGCGCCAAACTCGGGCTTTGTTGTAGTAGTGAAGGAAGTACGGCGCTCAAACTACCACAGGACTCTTAAAGACCTACTCGGTAATCTAGTCGGGCGATGAAAAGTATCTCACGTGGTTCTCGCGCGCGCGCGAGACAAGTAGCAACGTGATAAAGGACACGTGAGACGACGAAGCGTGAAGTCGACGATAGGAAGAATGCGACGTGTCATTAAACTCAAGAACGAAGTTGCTATTATCGTTTTTTTGGGGGGGGGGAGAGAAAGTGCGCGCAGCAACAACGCGCTGATAATGTCATCGAAAATGCTTGTTTAACTTTCCGACAGCGAGGGAGACTAATGTTTTAATATCTTATACGCGTCATCCCATCCTACGTGTGCTTTTACAATGGCGTGAAATTCACGTGCGTGTAAACCAATACGTGGAGGGCACGATCAACCCGCAATGACAGTTCTGCGCGTCATCTCCCACGCGTTACGACGCGGTGTTTGATAGATGACCGGTGCATTAGCAACAAATTTTTCATGGAGCTCTCGACCCGATACGCACCTATCGTAAATGTTGCTGAAACGATCATGGTCCGGTCGGTTGTTTATCCCGTTATAGAAGCGATAATTCGCGCCGTTTATTATCTCATAATAAGTTTCTTTCATTTCGCGACCTGCAGATATCGTGTCGGGTAAAAGAAAAAAAAAACAAAGAAATAAAAAACATCTCTACACGAATACGCGGCATTAAGATGTAACGACGTCGTTACTTCCGAAGTAGCATCATAATCTCCGTCTCTATTTTCAAACTTTATATGTAATTGCACGGTTTATCGTTAAAAATAAAAACCGTGATGACTCAGGCTATGCGATAGATGCGTAATTTTTATTGAACGTATGCCTAATTAAATGAGTATCAGTTTGCTCTGTTTTAGTATTGCAGTTAGTTTTGCACGATTTGTGCAAGATCGTAAAATAAAGATAAGTAATAAGATTTTTAATTTAGACTTTTAAATGAAGACTTTTAATTTAGATTAGACGATAATTTTTTTTCTACATTAATAAAATCAGTTTCTCTAATCTATATGTCGAACACATAGATCCGCACGTTCTTTCGCCATGACGTTCCATTCGCCGACACACGATGTTACATCAATATTCAACGGGGTAGCTTCGCCTATACCGCGCGACGAGACACGATCGCAGGAGGGTGGGAAGAAGAGAAGGGGATGAGATCGGTGAAATTTCATCGGTCTGATTTCCGCGGACACGATGAAATACGTTCATGAAGTACCTTGCGAAAATATTGTGCGAGTTAATATTCGCTTTGTAACTTCGGACGCATGACGATTTTGAATACTGACCGCCACAAACGGGGCTAAACAATTGCTGCTCTTTCCTCGCACGTTCGCAACGTTTACAATGGCTCGCAATTATCAACAACAGGTCCAACGATATCGGGGAGGGTTCGATGATTACGCGGGACGGCCGGCAATAGAATCTCCATATGTCAACTTTGTGTTGTCGGAATCATTCTCAGATGAAAAGTTTAAATGAACGCGAATTTAATTTACATTGGCAAACTACACGTGTTCGATACTGAATACTAATAAATAATCTGTAAATCATATTACGCTTGTTGTTTTGTAAAGAAGTTAATTTAAATAATTTACGTGTATATATTTTTTTATATTATTTTAATAATTGTTCTTTAATCTAGTTTTAAAATTTTAGATTTCTCATAATCTGTTGGTAGAACTTTTTTAATCCTAGATTCTTTTCTACAGAAAAATACACAAGAATTACCCTTCAAGTTAAAAAGCAGAGAAATCTAGTAAATCAACGAGTTATCCTATCTTTTATTTAGAATTTCGATCTCGCCCCACTTTCAGCGTTCAACTTGCAGTACTACATTTAATTGTAACTCTTGCAATCTTTCCGCCTTTCTCATTCCGATGCATACCCCTACGATGGTTTAAAGCGAGCATTCAAGCAGCTGTCTTCCAGCTCGATCCCTATTTTTCACGCGCACTTTTTGCCGTTACTCCAGTTTTCCCAGAAATCGACATTATACAGAAGTGAGAAAAAATATGGGCGGGGGAAAAAAGGAGCGAACGTGCACGGACGCCTGTCTGGCCCGAACAATGCCAGCACGCGTCGCTCGTTCGTGTGAAAACGCTCGTGAACACGCGGCGAAGGACACGAGCGGGCGAGTGAACGAGCGTGGAAAACGATCGGTCGGATGGCCGGGCCACTATCCGCGCGCCTGTTCCTCCGTTCCTCCGTCGTTCCGTCGACGATCGTTTTTAATGCACTCCCATCGCCATCATTGCGGTCGCCACCGCTCTGTCGCCGTCGCCGTCGCCCGCCATCGACGCGCCCATCTTCCCCTGTCGTTTCTCTCCTAGCGAAAATTGTCACGCCGCGCTCAAATTTATAGATACGTTTAATATACGTTCCCGTTCATTGTTATTCATCGCCCGACGTAAATAACAACTGCGGGCCGAACCGGCGATATCCGGCTAAACAAAGAGAAAGGGGGAGAATACGCAAGTGCTGCTGCGTGCATGGAGATGATTCCTCTCTTTCTCTCTCTCTCTCTCTCTCTCTCTCTCTCTCTCTCTCTCTCTCTCTCTCTCTCTCTCCATCTTCTTCTCTCTCTGTCCAGGTATCTCTCTTTCAGTTTCCCTCTTTCGACCCCTTACAACCTCAGCCACCCGATATTCCGCGACCCCGCGTCCCTATTCTTCCCATCCGTGCACAATCGTATTTCACCCGATGTCCGGTACTTCCGGCCGAATGAGCCTATAGCCGCTCCCGTAAGTTTTTGCGTGTACGTGACACCTATGCGACTAGGACGGCGCGACGGGCTCGAAGACGGGAAAAAGTCAGGGGTCGCTTTAATACCGCGAGATAAGCGCAAAATGCTACTTACACAGGCATCGGGATGTTTGCTTTTGTAACTTCCGAAACATTTCTGCTCCTCGCTCTGCACTGGTAATTTCCTTGATTGAATCGTACGACATAATATTTTTACTATACGATTTACGGCTTTACGTCACTTTTTTTTAAGCCGTGACACATCGAGCGAAGTATAAAGAGGCGTTTTAGAAAAAAAAGCAACGTTCTTTATTGATGTTGAAGCTATAAATAAATGAGTATCGAAATAAATGAACAACAAAAATGTTATTACGATACTGTTGCAAAAAAGATTTATGAAAAGTTCTTCGAGTGGAAAGAGAATTCGTCTGAAACATTTCTTATTGCGATACAATCCTTATTCAGTCCTTAAAGTTTGTTTTTACCGGTTCTTTAATTTTATATTTGTATTATATAAATAAAAGCATATTGTATATATAATAAATATAGTTTTGTCGTAAAGTTTATTGACCGTATAAAATTATTAAAGAGGCATATATAGTACATCTAAACGGGTTAATACAAAGCCTAAATTTGCGATTTTTTTTTTGTGGAAAATGGTAAGGAGAAAGTGCATATTATTTTTATAAATATTATTAAAATTGTTCAGAAATTGTTTTCTAATTTTTATGATCTATAATTTCAACACTCTTAGGAAACTCTGATCAAAAATTTAAAATTTACTTTATTTAAATTTTACTTATTCAAAATTGCAGCTTCGGAAATTTCGTAATTTGCTTTTTGTAATTCAATTGCGATGAATTTTTTTTGAATTAACGAAATGCAAATACGAAGATTTAAAATTGAAATTTTTTAATTTATTTTTGAAAAGGAAAACTAATATAATCTATTTCGTTTTAAATTTTATAACATTTTTTATATTAGATATTCCATTAAAAAATTTTAAATTTATATTAAATGACTTCAAAAATGTTTATATATATAAATTATTACTAATCAATGTAAATCAATATACGGAAATGTCTCAGATCCACTTTTGTATTTTTTAAGTTTCTCGTTGAAAGAGTTAAACTCTTTCCGTTAAATGTTCTTTCGATGGCCTTAGATAGTCATTGAGATATTAACTTGTTATAGGCAGCTCACCTTGGACATACTTTCCGTATACCAGAAGATGCCTATCTTGCAGAGCTTTGTATAAGCTTTTACCTCATTCGTCCCGATGTTAGGAAACCTTTGCGTATTGAGAAGGGTGAGCTTTGGCAGTCAAAAGTCTGCCGAAGGGTCGGTCATGTCGGATTTTTCTATCAGCTGCGGTTGAAGCGAAGGGTACACTTCGATATGCCCGGAACATTTTTAGAATAATAACGCTGCGACGCATGTGGAATACAGAGCGTTTCAAACAAAAGTGTGTCCGTGTAATAAAGAATGTGATACGGGAGTCAGACCGAAAAGATGTGCAATTCTAAGGGAAATCTCAGTAGTGATGTATAAAAAGTTGTAGTATCCCACAGCAAGGGATATGTTTCGCTTCTTATTAGTTTATTAAAGAGAATTATTTTATATATAATTTATTTAACGTGTTAATATATTCAGGAATGTATTAATATATTTTATATATTTATTATTATTATTTTGAATAGAATTATATATAAAATTATTTCAAACTATGCAAATTAATGAAGAAGTTTAGCTCGAATTCTATTTCTACTTTTCTAAGCAAATTCATTTTATTATCTGAGTGTATCTAAAGTGTTTCTACTCTTTTTCTTTTTCAATTAACGCTTTTAATTCCGTTTATCTTTCTGTTATTAAAGCTAACGGGTAAAGCGAATAATAGTAATGGACTAAAAAAATTAAAATCTTGAAATTGAGACTCTTCAAAGAACAATATCACAAACTAACGTAAAAAGTTTTAAGAAAATTCACTAGAGTTAAAATCTGATCTAAACCAGCGATCTATGAAAATTTAACTATCATTTTCGAAGATCAAATTCATTGGGATGGAAATTTATAAAGCTATATTTTGATGGGCACATCTGCGCGAGCAGACCTGTTTTCAACAAAAGTTCAAAATGCAACAATGTGAAATAATAACTGTGTACGCGTTAATGGCGTGTGAACGCGTGAATGCGTGAATACGCTAGGAAAGTTAAAATTAACGTTTATAACGCAAACAGTTCGTCAGTCTAACGATCAATAAAAACAAAATTTTATCAACACGTTCATTTAAGCAAACAAAATACTGAATTTAATAATAATAATTTGTATACTTTCTATAATACATTATATTAATTAAAAATGCATAAATACACAAAAGTAGTTATAATTAATTGTTATAAAATTTTGTGTGTGTGTGTGCGTGCGTGCGTGCGTGCGTGCGTGCGTGCGTGCGTGCGTGCGTGCGTGCGTGTGTGTAATAATATAAATGAATTATTTTTCAAATTGTAGACGAGAGTATTTATCGAAAATTTTATTTCAAGTTTTAAAAACCATTTGTTTTACATTTTCTCTTTTTATAATTTTAATAATTAGAAGTATTAATTATCATAATTTACATAATTATTTTTCCTGCGATGTACACATTTGCAGTACATTGTTGCTTTTCACCTTGAAACCGAATTTATAAGTCCCTTAAAAGCTTTCTCATAATACTGTTCATCCCTGTTGGCTTACTTTAAACTTAACCCCCATGAGTTGAGCCAAGCGTATTGAATGGAAAACTCAATCTGCGATATCGAAATTTATGAGATATTACTTAGGTATAAGTCATTTCATATGCATTCATGATCGTTTTTACGTCCTGCGGAAATAAACTGCGGGTTTTGATGAAAAACTGTAAGACTTTCAAATTTTGCCAACTTTTATTTTATCCCACATACTTCTTAACTAGTTTTTTTTTATTTAAAAATGTTATTTACTATATATGTTCATAAATATTTTATGTTCTGTATTTTCTCCGATATTTTTTTTATGTTTCTCGTGTCCTTTAATGTGTTTTGTGTATGTATGTATATATGTATGTATGTACATATATGTATGTATATATGTATGTATGTACATATATATATATATATATAAATGATTTATTTTACAGAAACTTTTCTTACAGTTTTGTAAACTACGGATCATCGATTTGTTATATAAAATTAATGCATGCATATATATGGTAGCAACTCCTTGTTAGTTTATCACAAGTCTTGGTTCGGAAGATATTCTATTCACGAACCTCGAGGCTATTGAGAAGTTAGAAACTGTATTGTACATGAGTTGTATAAGTCAAATATAAATACATAAATATATAAATTGTATATAACCAAATACCATGGAAAATGGAATATATAAAAACAAATTCTGTACACAAATGTTCTTCATTCTGACAAGAAAAGCTCTCGTCTCGATTTTTGAAAAAGCTCAAACGTTAAAATTGATTTTTTAGCATAGAAATTTTTATCTCGATTTATCTTTGACTAAACATTAATCAAAAATAAAAATTTAGTTGCTCTATCGATAAAATGTCTCTTCTATCAATATTAAATAAAAAAAGGAATATATTTCAAAGATTTAGTACATATTATTAATCTGTAGATCAGTGCGATAAATATCAAATCAATTATTAGTGTTAGTAAATTATTTTATTTTACCACGATTTATAATAGTACTAAAAATACAATTCGTATGTTAAATATATGTATATATAGTAATATTAATTATATTGGATTTTCCACATGTTTAAAATATAAAAAAAAGATTACAATGTAATGTACAGTGATTACCCAGCACCAGTTTACTTGTATGCTTATTCCACCTGTAAAGATAATACCCTTAATACTGGTGCACTCAGTGGTAAACAATTTGTCCACTCACAATTTGAAGCATCCGTAGCAGTTACGCAATACGACTGTAGGAATGCAGCTTGGTACATTCGTATCATTTCTATGGAAATTCTGTTACAAAATACAGTAGTTAGGTAAACACAGAACGATATTCAGCGGATGAAGATGCTTATAAAAGCTCTAATTCTAGACTCATTTTAACGTACAATTATCTTATATTTAAAAATTCTCCTGTTAAAAAATTCGAGAGACACCGAAAAAAATTAAATAATATTATTTTTATTGATAAACACAATTTGTCCAAAATGAAGAATCTTCTATGATAAATCATCGATAAGAATGTTGCGATAAATCATATTCAGGGTATAAAACGATATCAAGTCAAAACTGATCGTCCTTAAATGTTAAGGGAAGCAAGAAAGGAAATTTTTTTAATTCTTTTTCTGAAAAATTAAAATAATATATACAGATGTATTAATATATTGTACGTACTTTATATGTATGAAATTTGTCGTAGCGCGCTCTATAATGAAAAGAAACATGAGCTCCTTTCAAAACGTGTTTTCCGACGATAATCGTAGCGTTCTGCGGTGCAAATAATCCTTTTGCGTTTACGCGATCTACGTGCACCCGAGCATGTTGCTGTTGAAGAGGCGCGTAAAGTAAGAAGGATGGGCCGGAGCTCGCGAGAACGCCCGAGAAAAGATCGCGAAATGTGTCTAAAGAGCGAACTGGTGGAGGAAAAAATGGCGCGTATAAGGTGCAGGAAGCGGAGGGTGCAAACTGTCAGATACGAGCGAGAAGAATGAAACGCGAGAGAAATGGAGGAAGTGTAGAGAAGGGTTGTGGATAGAGAAAGGGGGAAAAGTAAAGTGAAGTCGGAGAGAGAGAAAGGAAGGATATCGCGTTCGCTAACTTTGTCACTCTCCCGCGCAGCCATCCTCGTCCGTTCTTCTCTCGTTCTCGTCGTCCTTCTCCTATCGCTGATATTCCATCCTTCTTTTTCCTCCTCGTCATCCAGGTGCTTAGGGCATCCACGTTTCTTCGTCGTTCGTGCCTTCGTTCTTTCTTCGTTCATCGCTTCTCTTTCTCTCTTCGAATGCTATGCTTTCTCTCGCTCTTCGTTTGGACCACGTCTCCTCCGTAACTGCATCCCTGTCTCTGCTCTCTCGCATCGTCGTGCTTTCTCTCCCTCTCTTTCCCTCTCTCCCTCTTTCTTCCATGTCTTTCTTCCTCTCTGTGCATCTCGCTCTCGCTCCCTTCATCCCTTGTACTCCACAGTCGTTCTCTCCCACTCACCGCGAACGCAGTACTACATCCCCCTTGGTCCCGCGTCTCCCATGCTCCCACCACTCCCATATCTCGACACGGTGCGAGCTCGCAGTCCGCCGGCGACTCTTGAATGGGAGCGACGGGTCCGCAGCTCCCGAGCGGTGCAGCGGGTGTCACGTTTCCGTCGACGAAAATAAACGTACGCGCCGCACGCGGCAGTGTCACGACGTGATTCTTGTGCGTGCGTGCGTGCGTGCGTGCGTGCGTGCGTGCGTTCAGATACGTTGCGCGACGCGCAATTCGATGATCGTCCGCATTTGAGACCACTGCGTTCGCTTTGACTCCGGCAGGATGCTGCGCGCCTCGTCGGAGCGCGCCGTTCCGGAGAGATAGACTTCTGTGTGAGTTTCTGAATGACAATTATCCGCACAGTGTGGCGTGAGGGATGACGCGCAATACGGATCACTCGCGCTTGTCGAGGCGAGCGCGCGAACAACCGTAGTAGAAACGACGCGACGCGGCGCGGCGGATTTATTCGCGGCTGAACAGCGACGACTGTTTCCACTTGCGCAAAATCGCTCGGCGAATGGGTAAAGAGGGGAAAGAGGGAGATAGAAGACTCGGGCACCTACTCTCTTTTTCTTACAGTCTTCGCTGTAAGTCCGCACGCTGTCCGTTGAAATTCTTCCAGAAAGCGTAATCGTTGTATAAGATTATAAATTTTTTTTTATGTATAAACGAAGCACGTCTCGTTTGCTTCATGCATCATTAAAGTTTGTACGTAGAGGAGCTTAAAATTCTTTTACCGTAAGTTTTAATGGAATTGGATACTGCACCGAGATACGCGCGTAGAGAAGGTGAAGTTTACCGTGAAGGGAGATAAAGTGCAAGATGTGACTAGATTTCTCCGAGTAGAAAAATTACGCGAGGGACAAAATTAAATATCAGAAAGGCAAGGTTAGTTTTCAAGAAAGTGAATTAAAGAAGTATAATGAAGTATAACGAAGACTTCTCGTTGTTAACGATTCGTGTCAATTGGATTAGCGTATGTGTATATCGCCGTCATTTAATCACATATCCAAGTTGCATACGTACTTCACAAAGCACATGCACCTGACAGCACGTGTGCAATGTTTCTGACAGTCGAAAGTTCGATCAGAGCAGCGCGATGTGTACGGCAGATTGTTGGCAAGCGCAGTTAGGAGAGAGGCAGACGAAACGCTCCGTAAGAACGTCTTGCTGCCAAAATAAACCTAATCGAGTCGCGTGTGGCACGAAGAGTTCAAAGAGTTCATTTCTATGAATGAATGGCGAGCATTTACGATATATTCGTGCGGCTCGTACATGTGAATGTGTGCGTGCGTAATACGCGTTACAGCCTATAATTTCATCTCGATTGTGCGACCTGACTTTAGCGCATCCGGATTTCATGGGTATTACGCGTTTCGATGTAATCACAGATGCGCGCGACCGGATTGTACGTCACGTATATCTCGTCGCGTACATATCACTCGTTAATCGCGTCGATAACGTGAAAAATTTAAGCGCAGACTAGCAGCTAAGCGATAAAGACATCTCGTATCGTTGATTTCAATTACGACTCGCGCGTGAACGCCCGTAGAACGCCTCGCGATAAACTTACGACAGACTTTCCTGCGTCTGGCGGAAGGAACTTCCGAAATTAGAACGGTATAAAACTTTAATCAGTCCCCGACGTTCGTAAAATTCGACCGAGGCTCGCCGGTTAAATACCATTCGAATATTCCGCCTTTCCCATTCTCATCATAACGGCGCGATACCCCCGCGGTAGCATATAAATATGTATACGCATTGTTTGCATAGTACATCGCAACGCACGACTGACGATCTTCATGCATCGTTATAAAAATAAAAAAAGGGGGAAAAAATGCGCGGAGGCATCGCAAAACGAGGACTTATCTGACGATACGCGAAATCCTGGCTACCTACATTTTGAACGAAGCGTCAAAATGCATATCTGGTTCAAATAGAAATATCGCTTTTGCCAGTATGTATTAAAATTTGGCGTATTTCAACCGATATCTGCTGAAGCTTTGATTTTTCACTACACGCGGAGTAAATAATTTTTTTACGTCATCGTAAAATACTCGCGATGGTCGTGTTATTCTGAGTGAAAGATTTTTTATTTAACAATTAACATTCACTTCTACACTCGGACATAATCATTGTCTCATAATTTTTTTTTCTTTTTTTTCTTTTAATAACTATCTACACTTTTAATGGCTCTCGATTATCGCGGAATGATTTACATCATTTTAACATTAACGTTCCTTTATATTTGTAATTATGTCACAAATGAATCAGTCTATCGGAAATAGTGAGATCGAATATCCCGAAAGTGGATGCTTGAAAATGAAGCGGAATGGTTCCTGATCTCCCTACTTCAGTTGCCATTGCGCGAGTATCAATATTTTGATACGTTTCATCCTCATTACCGCGAAATCTTCTGTCGTTATCAAATTCACGTACTACCTATATCATAAACATTTATGCTCACTGTTTACATTGTAAACGCACTGACGTTTACCTTCCCCCGGAAAAGCATCACGCACCGGCACGACGTAGCTGAACTTGAACCTACGATGATTAAGGGCACTGTGTTGTTACATAACCTTAATCCTCTTAAACAAGATATTAATAAGTACAAATTTAATGTAAATTGAATAATGCTATTTTTTATATCAATAATTGACGAATATCGTATAAAATAATATGAGAAATGAACAATTATTGGCCTGCAAAATTCGATTTACGATTTATTTCTTTAAATTGCGCAATAATACGTTTAATGCGACATGTGAATACGTCTCAATGAACTAATTAAAATTTACTGCCATATTTATATTTCTGTTTTACAAGTGAAAATAAATATATTCGATGAATGTATCTCTTTAATTAAATTAATATATTTCTGATTGTATAATGAAAAATATTAAATGCTAATATCCGTTAATTATTAACGTTGGAGAAATATATGTATATCTTTTTGCATCTGATATCTCATTTATGCTTGATAAGTGAGTGTTTAACAAATAAAAATTTCACTCGTTCCTAAACCAATCCGCCGTATCGGCTTTATAAAACGACATTGGCGCATCTCGAAACGAAAAATTATTAGTAACGGCCGTTAAAGCGCGCGCGATGTTCATAAATCGACGCGGTTTATCGTAAGGGCGCTATAAGTATACACTTTGTTCGCTCGGCAGTATCTAGCTCGTAACGGCACCTTAATGAAGTCGTAAAAGAGCGGCGAAGTATGCAGACGGCCTCTCTCGAGCGCGGTTTTATAGTTTCGATCGGATCGTCGATCGCCGGAAGTGCATTATTTTGCCTTGCATTAATACCGAGGATAACCAAGCACCTATAGATTTTATTGAGCATCGACCGCGTTATGACATAGCTCCGTGTATACGAATATATAAAAACGTGTATATGTGCACGATACTTGTTGGATCTTCCACGTTAACGTTATTCATTTTTCGTGATAATTTATTTTGCTCTATGCTTTTTTAAAGTGAAGCACAAGTCGTAAATAGGTAGACAGCAAGATAGAAAGATGAAAATATTAAGTAATATAACAAGGAGCTGTGAAATGAGAAGTTTCTATCAAAATATTTAAAAGTCTAAATTTAGGACATCAAAGAAACTCATGCGCAAACTTGGCACTAGAAATCAAACGGTCTTTCTTTACATAATTCATGTTTTATAAACTGTATACGCTTTGTGTTTAACATTGCAGCACGATAAAGCGCGGTATAGTGTATACTTCCGTCGAACGACGTGCCAATTATTGGCAACCTGCAGTTTCGTTTCCAAACGCAAACACTCGGATCGACAAAGACCTAAAATTAAAGTACGTAGAATTTATAGTACCGCCGACTCTACGATTCTATAGATCTATGAATAGACCCGATATACTTGCGCCTAGCAATCGCATACCATAGCTCAGTTTGTACAACCACGCCATTCAACCATGCGCCATGTAAAGAGAGGCGTTGATGAATTTCCTTCCCTCAACCAATATATACATATGAATTTGGTATAATCCGCCGCAATGCAAATGCGATATTCGCTGCGATCGCGAATATCCAACCGGTAGAGCCCCTCCTAAGCCTCCAGTATTATCGTTATGTTGGTTTCTACGGCAATCATAATTGTATTCACTTTAATCTAAATTCCGTTGCGTAAAAACAGGTAGTATTTTACTCGTCTTCGGAACCAATATTAATGAAATTAATTGTTAGTTTTATGAGCTTGATTTCTTAAATAATTCATTATTTTAACGGCTAAAGATTTGTCAAGTCTTCCATTACAAATTTTTAAATAAACGTTCTTGCGCGTACTAAACATCTTATCGTAAAAAAAGGAAAAAACAAGTTATTACGCTTCTATGTAAATGCACTTTATGCTTTGAATTAATATAGATATTCATCACATGGAATTTAGGAATTGAAGAGTTAAACGCGCATGCATCTCACCACTAGCTCAAACTTGTATAACAGGAACATGTACTCAAACGCGAAGCGCACGAACGTTGATGAGCATAACTTTTCAAAGCTCTCTCGGCGAGCGCGGGCCGCGCGATTTGCACGATCGGAGCTTTCCCCCAAAGAGGGAAAGCCCTTGACGAGTCTGCCGCAGCTTCGTCGGACGCGTCCGTATGCACCGCGTATAATTCGCGCCGATGTAAATGCGCGCAGTTTGCCGCAGACAATCGCGTAACGAAGTAGCCAGGCGCCGTGCTAACCGGGCGCTGCCTCGGCCGTATGATAACGCCGACTGTTTCCGACGCGGCCGGCTTCCGTAAACGCGAGAATTCGCAACCCGAAAAGTCCAGGCCGGTGTGTGCGCGGCGCATACCGCCGCCTCCCGACCAGCCCCCGAGTATCGCACGAACTTCAATTAGCGACCAGCGGCAATTAACAGAGCACACGTCGAGGCTCCTCGCTCGCTGCGCCGAAATTTTCCCGTGCGGTGCGGCAGATGCGGTTGTAAGGCAACCTATGCAAATTAATGGTTTGGTCTTTTCGTACCTGTTTCCTTTCGCTCTTTTTTTATCTCTCTCTCTCTCTCTCTCTCTCTCTCTCTCTCTCTCTTTCTCTCTCTCACTCAAGGGCTGCTCGTTTTCGTCCTGGATCGTGAGCTTTTTCGTCACCGCCCTGATGATTACACCTCCCGAAGTACGGAAAGAAGGGAGGAAGCGAAAGCGATTCTCTTGTACGACTAATATTGTATGTCAAGGCAAGAGCAAACGCGTGTCGTCTCTGTAGAGAACTTAATTTTTTCTAACTGCAGCTTTTTCGAAAGTTTAGTTGGCGCGAGTTAGATGCACGATATATGGAACGCAATATCTGATGGAAACACATTGATTTTTTTATAATATTATTATAAAATAATCAGTTACGAAATTATCTGTCATATGTAACATAAAATTTGTTGTTTTTACTTGTATGTAGAACTAGATGTTATTTTAGACAACTGCGAAACTTAGCAAAAATCGCGCTCGATGATCGTTTATGTTATCGCGGAAGTGATCGTACCCAAAACAAATTTCAATTAGCACCCGGTAGCAATTAACAATATGCGTAGAGTGGCCGTTTGCACACTAGTCATTTGCAAAAAGCATTTCAAATTAATAAGTCCTCATTCCCTTCGGTACTCATCGCCATGCGCGCCGCTCATTCTATCGTCCGTACTTGTCGCGCTAAATAACGGCAAATGTATCACATTCATATTCGACAATTAGTTTCGTTCATAGCGTAACTAATGCACGTGGAAATCGGAACGATCGACCGCAGCCGGTTCGATTCTCCGATTTCCGTGAATAAGGCCGCGCTGCGACGCGGCCACCAAGGACACCGGAAGATACTCTGGGGCGCCGCTTATCACATGCACTCTCTCGAACAACAGATGTATCCGGCGTAAGTACCTGTCACGATGGGCATCACGACGACTGGCGCGTACAATGACAATCTCGTACGACAACACAGCGACGTCCCATAATCCCATCGCTGACGGAAATGCACACATTCGGGGCGGCGCCATAAGCCGGAAGCGTAAACCGCGGCCCGACAGTCGGCGGATGAGTGTTCCCGTCCTCGAGTGTCGTCGAGACAGATTCTCATCTTTGGTTAGTTGAAAATCTCGTCTGTTTCTGGTGGGGGAGAAGAGTCGAGAGATCGACGCGAGAGGGTACGATGCAACGCGCGCTGGCCCGACGTGATCGTGCCGACCAAATGGGATAATCGTCGACTCGGAGGAAACAGAGTGATGGCGCGTCGAGGTACGATTCATCTCGGCGTGCATGTGCGCGTGTGACTTACAAAGTGCCCAAGTGCTGCGGAGAGATCAAGAATCGAGTGTCAACGTGGATCATCGTGATTTGGCTTGGCTCAGCAAACAAATTTCGCGTTGCGGCTTGTATGCGTGGGTGAGTCGATATCACCTTTTGTTATTAATTTTTGACACAACCAAAAATCGGGCGTCTTTGTATAAACTGCAGTTTCATTTTACTCGCATTTATAAGAAATGGAATTTCCACTCTTTGCCGAGAGATATGATTTTTTGCTTGCTTTTAGTTAAATGCTTATACGGAGAGAATTTTCTCTTAGAATTTACTTTTAAAATTATGGTAAACGTAAGACAATATCGTATTTCGAACAATTTTACGTGACCTCTCTGCTTTTATTAATATCTATCACAAAAAATATTATATAAAATAATTTGATAAAAGTTTTACTAAAATTTTACTGAATTTCACTAAAATTACATTTAAATTCTTGAAAATAGCATGCTCACGACTACTATAATTTTAAGAGAAAATTCTAAGAAAAAATTCTCTTTCTCTCTGTAAATATTTGAAGTTTTTGCTAAATTCAGACATCTAAATCCAAAGTATAGTAGTCGACTACGAAACAAAGTAGTTAGAAGACAAGAGATATAATCAAATGAGACACAGTCTGAAAAAAACTGAGAATTTAATATTATTAGAAGATATAAATATATATATATATATATATATATATATATATATATATATATATATATATATATATCATATTTTGCAAAGTTTGCATTAGAGGATTGTGCGTGTACTCTGTATACTTTCTACTGTAATCTACTTACAAAGAAACTACGCAGCTGCATCACGCGCAAGTTAGAAGCTTTAGCTAGCTAGCCTTCAAGTTGCCGCGGGCAAAGTTGATGACATTTTTACTGTACGACTTGCGAAACTTTATAACATATACATATTATGTGCATAAAGTATGGTTAAACCTATTGAAACGTAAAATAGGGAGACAGATTGAGAAAATTTTCTTATACCATCTGTGCTGCGATATATCACTAGCTTTTATTCCCCGTATTTATCGATTATCTCGCACATTTCGTTTTCCACACAGTGAAAAGAGTATAAAGATAAACAAGAAAATTTTAATTAAAATATTTTTGCCCAAAGTAAAATTTATGCTATATAGTTTCTGTCCAATTTTTTATCCATTTCCACGTGACCTTATAAGCATCGCGTAGTGTAAAACTCGGGCGAGTAGTAGGTTGCGTAACTTTGATAATCTGTCCTACAGCGGTTTTTGACGAGAACCACTTAAAACTTTTGGATCTTATGGACAAGAACTCGAGGAATTTTTATGAATATCGTTACAGTCTTAAGGAATGACTACTACATATTTTTTTTATTTTGAACGAAATATTAGGAAAATATTAATTAGTGACTAACGAAACTTGTATTGGAATTTAAAATTCATAGATATTCATTCTGATAACATATTAAACTGTAATAGATATAATCATCTCATATTGAATTTATCATTAACTTTTCGTTATAGCGAAAAACTTGCACGAAAAATTATATTTGAAAATATTAAAATTTTTATTGAGATGCCAACTCTTGCCAACGGAATTCGAACTCCTCTTACGCAGATCTCTATAGCTTCAGTTTTTTTTTTTTTTTTTTTTAACGAATATTATAGTGCAATGCACGAACCAACACTTTTATTCTTTAATCTCACAATTGACTTTATATTCGCAATATGTTCACGCACGAATGTTATACGAGCATCGAAACAATTTTTGAGTTTCGAAGACATAGCACTATGCTTTCATCGAATTGGGCTTGCGTTTAATTATTATTTTCCGGAAAAAAAATGTTTTCGCAAATTTAGTCATTTATCTGTTGAAAGTTGTGTTGCTGCGTTGCGTTGCATTGGAAGTATCGTATATTTTGTGCATTAAAACATGTCGCCAAATAAATGTAAACTCACAAAAATGACCGATCACCGCATTGATGGCATAAAAAACCTAATGCAAAATCGTGAGACTGTTTTTCTCTTTTTTTTTTTCATAAAAAATTCTCCGCACTTTCATTATGTGACTCGACGTCCGAAAATAATATCTCTTTGTAATGTCAGACATGTGAGATAAATCATGATATTATAAAGCGACGACAGCCATTCATATTTTAGTCGTTGTTATTTAATCCTCGTTCAGCAGTGAAACTGCGGTGCTCGTAACACGATGCAATTTTAGTGCAATTAAAATCTTGCAAAGGATTTTTACGATACACACGTAAACATGATATTATCCTACGTATAATCCGTGACTTTAATTAATGCAACAACTCAGAGCGTAATTACTTTGGAATGATATTTTTAGTATATTCATGTACAAGCACAGTCTCAGCATATCGCATACGTATCGCTTTAATATCAAAAATTTGCGCACCAGTTGCTTCTCTACGAAACGCGTTTATTGCAAAAACAATTACGTATTTTGGAATAAATTAAAAAAAGCTATTCATTATAATGCAAATGGAACAATGCACATTTCCTTACATTAAACCAGGTTCATTCTATTCTTTTAAAGCTTTTATGGCAAGCTATTGATAAAACTTCCTTAGCAATTCAAGTTATTTAAAAATATAGATGAAATTACTTGAGAGAATTTTAAAATCCGTGATAAGATGGATTTATGAGGAAAGAACGGTTTTATTAAAATATCTAAAAATTTAACGAGATACAAATGTGAAAATAATTTCTTTTTGGACCATCAAAGTAATTAGTAAAACGCTCAAGTGTGATGAGCAATTGTTAAAACATTTAATAATTCTGTTAGAACGATTTGAATAATATTCTGATCTTCTTGTTGAAAACTGTTCCACGATGAGAACTAATATGACAAATATATTTAAAAATCATACTTTTCGTTTTATTATTATGTCGATTTTATTATTCTTGATTTTCAACGCGACGTGGAATATTTGCGAAAACACTGCTATATATGGTAACAAATATGGAGTTCCTATTTGTGTTTCGGGAATCGAAAGACGATGGAGAAAACTGTAAGCACTTCCTGGCTGTGCTTCGAAGCGAACTTTCGAATTTGCCAGTCAGCTCGTGACGTGAACGTGTTCTAAGAAAAAGGTATTTAGTATTTGACTATAATTGTTGAATGTTAAAATAATTGTAATTAGGAACTTTGTTTTTATAGTTATTGCTGCTACAGTGTTAGTAATAATAGCAGCAATAACTATACAAATGCCCCATAATTATTTTAACGTTTAATTATAGTCACAAATACGAAATGCTTCTTTCTTAGTGTATCGCGCTCAAAATACCGCTCGCACTAACTTCTTGTAATTAACAATAAACGAACTAAAGACTGTCTAATTTCATTAGCGTATTTCATTTTACTGCATCCTGTCTCCGTGTAGATTCGACCGGCAAAACTCTTTTAATTAAGTGTACGCAAGAAATTACGAAGGTGCACGTACAGCAATGCTACAAAAAGTTTTGATATTCTAGCAACTAGCTTGAGTGTTTTAATTATTTTGATGATCTAACAGAAAATTATTTTAGCTAGTTTTTAAATATTTCAGCAAAACCATTTTTCCCTGAGAATAATAATAATAATAATAATAAAAATTATAAAGTTTTTAAACAATTCATATTCATGAACGTAAACATATATATTTATTTCTCTTTTCCGCTATATAATTAATTCTGAAGGGTAAAACGCTTCAAACAACAAGTGCAATATTACAGTTCCGGAACGTACAGAATGTCTGCTTTGCGGTATTCGCGCGGCCTACCCGACACGAGAGCTGCGATCTGACGAGCAAATCCCAGCCACAAATTCGACTTGCACTTTCACAAGGGCGGATCCGTTGGTTGGACCGTAATATTTGTGGTGACTACAGAATGCCTCAAGAACTCCTTAAAATACGCTTTCTCTCTCCTCCCTCTCTCTCTCTCTCTCTCTCTCTCTCTCTCTCTCTCTCTCTCTCTCTCTCTCTCTCTCTCTCTCTCTCTCTCTCTCTCTCTCTCTCTCCTCTCTCTCTCTCTCTCTCTCTCTCTCTCTCTCTCTCTCTCTCTCTCTCTCTCTCTCTCTCTCTCTCTCTCTCTCTCTCTCTCTCTCTCTTCTCTCTCTCTCTCTCTCTCTCTCTCTCTCTCTCTCTCTCTCTCTCTCTCTCTCTCTCTCTCTCTCTCTCTCCTCTCTCTCTCTCTCTCTCTCTCTCTCTCTCTCTCTCTCTCTCTCTCTCTCTCTCTCTTCTCTCTCTCTCTCTCTCTCTCTCTCTCTCCTCTCTCTCTCTCTCTCTCTCTCCTCTCTCTCTCTCTCTCTCTCTCTCTCTCTCTCTCTCTCTCTCTCTCTCTCTTCTCTCTCTCTCTCTCTCTCTCTCTCTCTCTCTCTCTCTCTCTCTCTCTCTCTTCTCTCTCTCTCTCTCTCTCTCTCTCTCTCTCTCTCTCTTCTCTCTCTCTCTCTCTCTTCTCTCTCTCTCTCTCTCTCTCTCTCTCTCTCTCTCTCTCTCTCTCTCTCTCTCTCTCTCTCTCTCTCTCTCTCTCTCTCTCTCTCTCTCTCTCTCTCTCTCTCTCTCTCCTCTCTCTCTCTCTCTCTCTCTCTCTCTCTCTCTCTCTCTCTCTCTCTCTCTCTCTCTCTCTCTCTCTCTCTCTCTCTCTCCTCTCTCTCTCTCTCTCTCTCTCTCTCTCTCTCTTCTCTCTCTCTCTCTCTCTCTCTCTCTCTCTCTCTCTCTCTCTCTCTCTCTCTCTCTCTCTCTCTCTCTCTCTCTCTCTCTCTCTCTCTCTTCTCTCTCTCTCTCTCTCTCTCTCTCTCTCTCTCTCTCTCTCTCTCTCTCTCTCTCTCTCTCTCTCTCTCTCTCTCTCTCTCCTCTCTCTCTCTCTCTCTCTCTCTCTCTCTCTCTCTCTCTCTCTCTCTCTCTCTCTCTCTCTCTTCTCTCTCTCTCTCTCTCTCTCTCTCTCTCTCTCTCTCTCTCTCTCTCTCTCTCTCTTCTCTCTCTCTCTCTCTCTCTCTCTCTCTCTCTCTCTCTCTCTTCTCTCTCTCTCTCTCTCTCTCTCTCTCTCTCTCTCTCTCTCTCTCTCTCTCTCTCTCTCTCTCTCCTCTCTCTCTCTCTCTCTCTCTCTCTCTCTCTCTCTCTCTCTCCTCTCTCTCTCTCTCTCTCTCTCTCTCTCTCTCTCTCTCTCTCTCTCTCTCTCTCTCTCTCTCTCTCTCTCTCTCTCTCTCTCTCTCTCTCTCTCTCTCTCTCTCTCTCTCTCTCTCTCTCTCTCTCTCTCTCTCTCTCTAGACGATTGTCGACGCATGGTCGTTCATTACTTTTCGAGATCGCTCTCGTCCGATCTATGTCTCTCTTCAACAATTCTCACGAGCAGTTCTCTCCACGCTAAAGAATATCATTAAAGCAATACTGAAAGCTCGCTGCTGAATACCGCAACTCGGATTGTTACGAAATTGCGTGGAAGTGATTTTCTCGAAACTGTACTGCTGAAGATAATGAGAACGACTGTGTTCATTTGTTAAGCGAAACAACCAACGAGATTATTAGAATTCTGTGCGACGTAATAACGACGAAGCGACAATACCTCTATGAATGTGCTCCTTCTCAAATTCTCTCTAGAGCGAATACATTCGCGAATGTGTAATGATGAGCATTATATTTAATATTAATGTGATAAAACATTTCCATGTTTTACACCCTGGTCATTATACATATATTACAATATGATTTACATTTCTATAGTAATTTATATTAGATTAATTAATTTTAGATTATTTATCGTAGAAAGGCAGACTTGTTATAAAAGAGTCTGACAATGAGTGAAAAATAATTTACTGAATACTTCCAATAAATCGAGTCAAAATGACGATAGCTGTCGGTCTGTTCTTGACACTTGCAAGGCAAATTAATTCGCGACAGCTGACTCGGTTGTCAGTTCGATTAAGTGTTGGGTGGAGCTGAATGGTTGTGTAACAAATTAGATCTGGCTGTGCTGACTAGTTTATAGGCTGCGTATTTACTTGAGGCTATACGATATTGCATATGAGATATAAGCCACAGCCTATTATCGCTATATCGATTCGACATGGCAAATCTCATTTTGATACTACGGATATGCATTATGTCAAATGTATACGTACGAAACATAATTTTAATTGGGACTGTACTTAAGAAAATAGGTGAGTTGCAACAATAATTTTGTTTCTTCTCTTCCGTGTAAAAAAAATTCGCTAATAAGCTTTTGGAGAATAACTTGGAGAGTAATTTACAGAGAATAAAAGAGAAAATCTCTTAATTTCGACCATAAAAACTTTCGTGAACAATAATATGCGGCAATTAAATAATACATACTGCATCTGAATTATTTATTTGCAAAAGATGAGGAGAGAACTCCTGCACTAATTAAATTTATATGATGTTCTACATTTCACATTTATCGTACACGTTACATTACATCTCATTTTACCGATAATTTACTTATTTAAATAATCGTTAGAGCCATTTTCCACACAATTATCGTACTATTTAAATCAATTCTATTCTTCTTTGATGTCGTTCAATCCTGATGATGAAACATGTCATTGGCTCATTATGGGTTTCTGTTGATCCGGTTAATGATAGCTAATGAATATATCTTTATTTGCATGAAATGCGATTATTCGGCAGCCCTGTCAAATATTTTCACTCAATAATACAAGGATAAAATGACACATCATAATCAAAAGATTTAATAGAGTACGTTTTTTTTTATATACCTATCATTTGTTGATCTAAAAAGAATAGCGACGCGTAAAAATATTTTTCTCTTTCTAGTTAATAGTTGACAATTACTTATCAAGTTAAAATTTATAATTAATATTACGTGTATTTATAAATTATATTAAGTGTAGAGTAATACCAAAGATAAAAAATAAAAATTCATGACTCAATGTTTGATGTGAATCAAAAGAGCTTTTTCATATTTCGCAGTCAATTCAAGATTTAAGAATCTAACGCTTTAACGATTTCGCGTCCATCATCGTCAGACCAAGTATTTACTTCACACTGGCGAGCTCGCGAGGGATAAAGGAAGGAAGGAAGTGCCGAAGGAAGGAAGAAAGCTGTGGGGAGAACGTCATGAGAAAAGGGCGATCCATCAAAATCAAAAGAGCGCCGCCGCAAGCGCCAAGGGTCGTTTACTTTCTCCGCTCTTCGCGGATACTTGGTTATTTTTCGAGTCGCCTCTTATCTTTTTTTTCCCTTTGTCCTCCCCGTTTGTGTCATTATCCTCACACCTACGTGTGACATTGGTGAAGTGGCCAGATAAATGATATAACAAGTAACTATGTATTATATACAAAGAACAGCCTTGATCTACTCGAACGGATTGAGTAGAATATCTTGGGCCTGGATAATTTATTCTCAAAGATGTGGAATTTTCTAGACTGCGCGTGACAATTATTAATCGATCGTTTGAGTATCACTCGGATGACAATTATAACATTAATAGGATGCTAATTAATATCGCGTTCAAATAACTCTGTTCAGTATTCCGATATTGAAGATTATCGAGCTGTTTACTTCTCATTGCAAAGTTTTTCGATTGAAAACACGTCTGTCGTTACACACCGCACAAGTAGAGAGAAGTTTCTCTTAAAAAGCAGACAAGGTACTAACTAGGTAAGACATCAACATGTGGAAAGTTTAGGGTGCGAGGTGTTGTACTGGAAATTTATGCGCGCGCGAGCAGCGAGATAACATCGCTCGACGAGGCACACACATATCGCGAGTTTTCACCACTCGAATGCCTGAATAATTGGAAATTCAATAACTCGACACTCACGGTACAACTTGAGACTGCTTGCGGCATGCTAAGTAACACTATCGCCGCTCCTTCAACTTGATGATGATTTAGTAGCGCGGAAGGAAATACATATGAGAGAGAGAGGGAGTAGCAGAGAGAGAGAGAGAGAGAGAGAGAGAGAGACTCGACGGGAGCAGGGCGGAGCTGGGCGCGGGCGCGTGAATCTATTTAAGCGCGACACTGAGAGAATCACGAAGTGAAGGGTGAAGAGAGGACAGAATAATGGATGGTATACCCGTAATGTCACATGCAGCATGCCGAAACCACGCCGTCCACACTCTCTCGGCAGTGTTAATCAAACGGCGCGCGAGGTAACCCGCGGAAAAGGCGACCGCGACGCGACGTGGTGGTGGTGGGCTGGGGGATGTACGGTCAGAGAGAACGCGTGGCCAGGTAAGAGATATAATACCGCCACGGCTACCTGTATGGAAACATGCGTGAAATCGTGTACGACACGATTATCGCGTACCGATCGCCTGGATCCGCTCTCCACGTCATGTAATTTGGCGGCTGGACTACTCCGCTAATCCACGACTGATATACCTCCGACCGGAGATCGATTTTCCCTGTGAATTATCGCCTGGTGTGAGGCCACGCCCGAACGGGAAATCGTGTTGATGAATCCGCATTAAAATTTAGCTTCAATTAGATTTGCAATAATTATGAAGCTAACTGCACGCGACGTATAAAATGTTCCGCCGCGTCCATATACGTATATGCGATACGTCGTTCGTCTACGTAATGGAAAAACGGATGCACGGTGAATTACACATTTTAATTTTCTATACATGATATATTTTTTTAATGCGCAATATCGCAGAAAAATAAGATACATTTATCACTTCTTAATTTCAAATTTCATCTCTTTACTTCATGTGATTTTATCATATTTTTATCTAATGGTTCGACCCGTCGGGTACAGTTTAATAAAATATTTAGGACAAAAGGTCTTGAATGTAATGCTCTTGTGTAACAAGCAAACGCGTCAACAGGCCATACAAAACGCGTCGAGAAGTACGTTGTTATATTTTGCATACATATCACGCGATATTATAATATATACTGTAGGCGACAATTTTTTTTTTTAATTTCTCGCAAAAGTTTGAATAAATATTTACACGTTGGAGAATCAATATCGATGCATTTGCATAGAGTTAAATTCAAATTGTGTTTTAATATTAAATGTGCGTTTGACGTAGCCACGAAATCTAAAATTGTACAGTGCGTTGCATTGATGCCTGGGGTACCGATTTTGGGGACCACGTTTCTTTCTTGATTATTTTTATGTTCATGATTGAATGCTGCAGTGATAGTTGACAGCAGCATTTGGTCATGAACGCAAAAATAACTAAGAAAGAAACGTGGTCCTTAAAATCGGTACCCCAGGCATCAATGCAACGCACTGCAAAAAAGAAAAACAAATTTCAAAAACGTTCTTCGCTGTGATCTAGTACCTACAATAATTACACGTCCTCCCATTGATTCTGATTAATCGCGCCGGGCGCAATGTTTCAAGTGTCCAACAGCTCGAGTGAATATATCGAAAGGTTTCCGTGTGTTTTGCAGGCTATCAGGCTGGTCGATTGGCCGAAGAAGCTTTGGAAAACTGCCAGCGAGTTTCCGAAGTCGCAAGCTTTGGCTGACCTCGGCTCGTCTATCCCACCGAGATGGATTTTTTTTTCTCTCAGGACCTTTGTGTCCCCGGGAAGTAACTTCACGGTTGTATCCGTGTGTATTGCTCGCCGATGTGACGGATACTCGTTCGTGTGTGCGCGCATACGAACAGCTCGTGCGCACACAGGAGCATGCATTTTACGAGCCAACATCCCCCCTCGGGTGCGTGCGGTGGCATCGTCAGCATTTTCTACCTTGACCGATGAGATCGTTGCTGAAACGAATGCATGTTTACAGTGGTTCTCAGTATGTCGGATCCACAACTGTCCGCGCACCAACTACGTCTTATAATTTGTCGCCTCGATAAATGTAGCGATAAAACACGTTAACTCTATCTTTGCATTTATGTTATGTGTAAAAAGACGTAATGCAATAAAGAACCCAAAATTATATATATATATATATATATATATATATATGTCGACAACTTTTTATTACATCATCTCTCCTCTCTAAATTTCGGAAACAAGTCGTTCGTTAAGCCCTCAACGATTGAATCGATCAAAAGGACTTGACAATTAACGAAATCGTTGAAGAGCTGGTCGGATGGAAACGTAACAGTTGCGCCTGGAGATCGTAAGCCCATCGCTGCTTTTCAGGAAATTACATTCCATTCATAACGGCTTCCACAACGCTTATCGCGAGCGGCATTTAAATAAATTTACACTGTCTGTGTTTCCATGAACTGAGAAACGACAGTACGCCTCAGCGGTTCTGAAGGGTATCTGCGAGGATGCTTTAGATAACTTTTAATTGGGATGAACATAAATTTTCCTGCGCGCCAGTAACGCTCGCGAGCTTTATTGTAAGGCAGAAGCGCTTACGATGATTCTCGTCATTTAAAATAATACAAAATGCTTCCAAATGGACAATGGCGTGTTATTACGCGTTGTAACCTCTTGCTATAACTCGCGGACGAACTTTATTTTACAATTAACAAGAGCACCGGTGTTTATGATCGATAATAAAAACGGCAAATTGACACATCCTCCATGATATCCTCTCTTCACACGAATGTTACATGCTGCACAAAATGCGCGTCGCTACGGGTCAACGGTTTCAGCCTCGTCGAATTTCTACGTCAAGCCCTGCTCGCTTGAGTGCGATTATTTGCATAACACAATGAACATTTCGGTATTGACATTGCGCAGTTTCTATTAGCGCGAGCAATATTTGAAATTGCGAAGCGCCAGCGCCTGAGTTTTGTTCGGACGTCGGATTGATCCGATTTGCGTATTCCATCCGATACCGGACAGCCTAGTTTTTAAAAATACTGACATTTTACGTTGTCAGGAAGGACTTGGGCTTTTTTCCCCGATCGTTTGTAAAATGTATGTCGAATGAAAAAGAAGATCGACGAGTTAACAACGTCGAGCAACTTCAACGTAACGCTGCTTTGTTTTGATGCACAAAACGACAAATTAATTACAACTTCGTAACGAAGCGATCGATAACTGCGAATTAATATCTGGCAAACAACACGGAACACTAAAAATACAAATGTAAATTGCAACAACACATTAGAGACTGTAATTGTATGTTTTGTCATGATTTCTTTGCACAGTTCCATTGAAATTTTATGCATTATTGTTGCATTATTATTTATTATTATTTACGTTCACGCGACTTTTTCTCGCTTTTTTTTATCTACGATTTTCTCGTATAAAGTATAGAGACCTATAAGAGAGCAATATTATTGCAAATAAATTTATCAGAAAAACTAATATACTTCTCTTTAAAACCAATATAAAGAACAAAAAATAGCAGCAATATTAATAACGTTACGTATAATCTAAATATTTTCCACAGTAGTAAGCATCCTTCACGGTTTATCGAACCGTTATGCGTAATATTGCCGGCCAATTAATGTCAATGTCAAATTTTATTTTGGCGGTTACCGGTTCGGCAGGTTATACGCAGGATGCGCACCATATCCTTCAATTACAGATACAATTTTTTCTTCCGGTTAATCCCTTTACATTCTAATTGCTTGTGCGCGATGAACGTTTCGTCTCTTTCATCTGTACACGCGTCGATACTACTAACTTACGATACCTTTCAAAATTACAACATATTCTCGTCATCATTCCTGATAAATATATCGAAATGGCACACTACCATTTAATTCTTCATTCTCGCTGAAGAAAACAGCGAACACTCTATCGACACAATTCATGCTTAATGGAGACTCATTATAAACTATCCTTTAGCAGGCTTCATCGATAAAAGTTAGTATGTAATTGCGGACATATATCGCTACGCCGCGTAATGTACTGCATAATACTCTCAACACGCCTAAACTAATTTCAAACTGTAATAAAAGTACGCGTGGCTTATACATGTGGAACGTATGCCATAAACCATTAACGGTAATGATATTGTTCTTGTAACGCGGCTCTAATGCTAACGATAACGAGCTGGCACATAACTGTATCGTATTCATTACCTTGACTTATTAAAACAAATAATGAGAATGGCGTTTGTTCAACAGGTATCGTAATAGCAAAGTAAAATGGTAGACAATTATACGTTTTCTGCAAAGGTATTGATAAACGCAAAGAGAACATTATACGTAACAGCTTTCGAATGCTCTTATTGACGTTTCTAATGACTTGAACAGACGGCAGCAAGAAGCGACAACGGTTTAATAATCTCAGACTCAATTACAAGACAGAGTCGCGGAGTTGATGAACTAGACGCGAGGTTAATGAATGCGTAATGTGCAAGCTGTGATTAAGATTTCAGTATACGTGATAATAGTGCGTTAACGAGAGCAACATTCTTTCTTTGATGTCACTGCTACTACGTCTAAATTAATTTTTTTTTTCAAACGTGACTTATATCTTATCATCGGAATAAACAAGAAAATTTAACTTGAAAAATTCGTTATAAATGAATTCAATTTAGAGCAAAATATCTTGTAGAAATACGTAAATCATTATCATCAATATAAAATTTAAAAAAATGACATTATTTTGATTTTAAAAAGTATCGAAAACTAGGGATTTTGCACGAAATAAGCTGTTATAATTGCACATAATTAGAGCAAAATGTTTCTTACAAATACCTAAAACACACCTACATTTCGTTAAAACAAAATTAAAAGAATAAAATAGTCTTCTTCCAAAAAAATATTGGACTAGACATTTGCAAAACCGCAACGCGCTTAAACGTTAGCTTTACATTCGTTTTTCACGTAATCTCTGATACATAAAAGGTGCATGTTATAGGCAAGAACGAGATAATATACAGCGGCTTGAAAATCTCAAAATTGTACGAGACTGGCAAACACTGTGCCACATCGTGCATGGGTTATGCGCCGAGAGACTGGGTGAGCTGCCGCTACGCGGAATGAAATAGGGGCAAAGGTTTCGCGTTCTTTGTACCGGCAATATTATACATGCAGACACGGGCTGTGTTTGAAGATACGAGAAAACACGGCGAAGTAAAGAGGGGACATAGAGAAATCCAATTCGCCGTCGCGCCGTTGTGCCGCTGCCTGTATTAAAACGAGAATCAAATAGCTCCGAGCTAGAATGAAAGACTAATAGAATGGGCACCGGGACGCTACGACGTCTCCCGCGGAGGATGTCGTTCAAATGTGAACTCGTTTCGCGCAATTATGTTACTCTTGTAATTGAGACGCGATTGTGGACGGGCGCATTTGCTCAAACGCACACAGGGCGAAATGCATTACTCGTGTCCACAACGCGGACGCTGATAATTGGGAACCTAATGCAACAAATTACTTTCCAGAGAGAGAAAGAGAGAAAAGTGAGACGCGGCGTGCAGCTTGCATAAAACGTTGTCCTTTAATTTCTCAAATATTTGTATACATTCGCAGTACGTACATCTATAAACTTACTGAAATATATAATATACGCTCCTGTAATTGTTGACAGCATCAGCATTCTAGATTGAAACGGCCGCAAATGCACGCTTTGGCTTGCACTATGGCATCGTGTTTACATGGAATTTACATTAATCCGCGCATACGCGATATTACATATTGGACGGTACAAATGTATACTTTACTATATTGCATCTAGAGGAGTGTCCTCTCTCACTTTTTGCATGTAAATTACATTAGGTATTACGAGTGTCCTCTGCGCCACGCAAAACCCAGAAGAATAAATTAAGTAATTATCTTGCCTTTCATTCGTGTTTCACGCACATTTGGATATCGCACAGATCAAACGGCTTCGCCTGATAGTGACGTATCTTACATGCCCGTCGTCCCTTCGTCGAATCGCACCGTAGCGGTTTGCAATCTAGCGGTGTATAGTCGATTTATCGTTTTGGCGAACCGATCGCGAAGCAAAGTAGGCTAAAGGAAGCAATGGCTCGAGACGAAATCTAGCCGCTCCTAGGCGCGCCTCTCGTGTGGATACAACCGCGTCGTAATGAACATGCTCACGAGTAATTACCATGATTGCCTCGGCAGCGTCGGGCTGATTCCCGCTTTCCTCCTCGCGCCCCTCTCGCCCCTCTCGCCGCGCTGTTTCTAGCCTTCTCGTGAACGCTACCGCGTCACCCCGTCCGACCCTCGCGCGCATCCCTCGCTCCTACAATTATCGCTCTAATTACGCCGTTTTGTCCGCTGGCACTACTTGCGCCGACTGACGCGGTTAACTGCAGTTAACTGAAATGCAACGACGAGAACGCACGCGATCTCGCCGGCATCTCGCTGCGCAACCGCCCACCGCCCCGACACCGGGCTTTTAATTTGCGCGCGACAAACGGCGATAAACATTCGAAATCGCGTCTGTACCACTACGCGAACTTTGTTCACTCGTTCGTGCATCCTCCAAGAAGTTAAAGATCAGCTAGCGCCAGATTATTACGAGGCTGCATCCCGTTTCCGCGTGAGGCAACTAGACACGACAATTGTATAGCAATTCAAACGATTTGAGACTGTAAAACTTTGATAGATGGATTTTAAATGTTACATAATTGTTAAGTATACAAACAGAATTTTTTTTTATTTGCCATCAAAATCATGCTATTTCGAAGAATTTTAGATAATTTTCTCTGATCAAAATCTATCACAATGAAACATACAGTATAGTTTAGTTAGATTATACTAAATTTTATAAAATTGTAAAATAAAATTCTTTCGCACAAATACCATGTTCTCCCACGATTACTATGATTTTGAGGATAAGAAAAAATGTTTTGTCTTTTAGTTTAGATAAATACAATTTATACGGAAGTTACGCGAGGTTGTAATTACGTTTCTAGAAAGCAACTAAAATTGTCTTAAAAATTGTTTTGTAAAAATTCCAACCAAATATGCACGTTGTATAAATCGTATTGCGTAATTGACGGGCACACGCGCTATATGTGGTTCGTAGGCGTGGTGGGCGAATGCGCGTATCATTTTCGGTCCATACATGTTTGCATCTGGCACAAAAATGTTAGTTTTTAATTACACGTTAAGCGTTTGCATAACCGAAGCTATTGGCATCTCGCGCGTATTTCAATCGCCGGCCTCTCGTCCGTATCGAAAAGCGAGCGCGTTTCCAGAGTGCCAGCAATTTCCTCCCGTATTTACATCGCCCCGTCGTGGTTTCCGTGATATTTTTTTCCCCTTTCTAGTTTTTCTTTCGTTTTTTTTCTTGTTATATTTTTTCTTCTTTCTTCGATTCTTTCTCGGAGAGTTTTGCCACGCTTCCGAGCTCCGCGGGATTAAATCTCGCGGGAATGGAATAGCAACAACGCATTACCTGCGCGACTCGAAACGTCTAGATTCTCGGAGCATAACTTACACAAACGGAAAAAATGGTCGCACCCTCTTGTCTTAGACACCCGACAAAGTCACGAATAATTTTATAAGCGACTGTATTTCTTACTCTCACCTCTAAATCTCTTACAACGTATGTCTATTGAAATAAACGAAATCACGTTAAAACACACATTACCCATTGTGCGCTCTTGATCGACTTTTTCATTGATGTCACAAAAAACTAGCAGCATGCATGACAGAACATCGTAATGGTTGCACTCGTTCGAAAACACAAAAAACCACTCTGAGCTTCGACCGGAAAAAGAAGTTATTCATCATTACCTCTTCTTTACTTTTATTTTTGCGCCCTTTATACTTTTGCAACAATAGCGTAGAAATTTATTGTGTTTTAATGCATACAGTGGCACATGACGCGCATTGACGTGCAACGCGATAAGCGACAAATCTCTTATTGCAACATATAAAATTGTGATGGAATGTACAAACTGACAAAGCATATTACGTTCATGGTTGAAGAAAAATGTAAAGAAATGTTGTAACTTTTATTAAAAAAGTTTTCGCGCTGTCATATTAAATTATGCAATAATCCTACTTCAACACATAGATACATTCACCAGAAATAGGACGAAAATAACAAATATATCAAAATGTCCTAGTAGTCACGCGTACTTTGTCTCGGCTACAACATTCTTAACAAAATTTTTACTTTATATATAATTTTTTATCGAGTGTGTAAATATCAATTTATTGTTGGTATTTATAACGATACAAACTTTTTACAGGTCATGTGAACGGATCGTTTAAGTTTTAAGTGTATCGAATGTTTGATATTGATAAAAAGAGTCATAAAATTTTGATGTTTTATAGAATCAATAAAACATAAAAATACGTGTCATATATACATTTTTAAATCGCAATATCCAAACTGCGATGTAATTCTATTGTATATTTTATTTGAACAAAAATAATAATTTTGATATTGTATCACGTTGGAAGGGATTATTTAGGCTCAGTGTTTCCGAGAAAGCTTAAACGTTAAGCTTCCTTTGAATTTAAAGAGCAGGTTGTGGCCGCTTGTGGATAAAACCTGTGCTTAAACTGATTAAGCTCTAACGGAAATACCGAGCCTTAAGCGGATAGTATCGCAAAAAAAGTAGTAAGCCAGTTTCGTTAAAAATGTACTGGCGAATGAAATGGCAACGAGAACAGCTTAGCAAGGGCGATTTGAAATTAACGAGATTTAAAAAAGTAATGTATCAGTTTAGTGTAATCTACGCTTTTTTTGTGAGATTTTTGCATGAAAAATGTGAACGAATGTACTATCGTCTCATTTTTCACATTAATAACTTTTACAACATTTAATGCAGAATGCTGTTATCAAGCATCACGAGAGGCAGTTATATTATATTTTGTAATTTTTTAATCAATAATAATTGGAAAGAATACAATATGAAAACAATGATGTGAAAAACATGTATTTAAAATTATTGTTTTAAAAATGTAAAAATTAATTATTTTCTATAATAACGTTAATGATTGTTTTAAATAAATGTATATTTTATGGAATAAAATAAAAATTACAAATATTTATTTTATCATATTAAAATTGTTACTTAAAAATATAGAAAACTAAATGGTAAAGTATTTAAAATAATAATAATAAATTGTAAGTAATAATTATTAATCAACAATGTTACAAAAAATATTCTTAATCTTTACCGCATTAAATTATTTACAATGATATTAATAATAATACATTCGCCACATTTAGTAAATCAAAACTACTTTTTCTATCTTTTCACGATTTTAATTTTGATTAACTATATTTCTCGCAATCGAGCAGCTAATCAAAGTTACATCGCAATGATCCAAAAAACGAGTTCAGCGAGCGTGATAAAAAAAGTAGGAAACGTAATCTCAAATCGTATTAAATTCGACTCTATCTCAAATCAAATCTGCGCAATAATGTCGATACTCCCGTATGCAGCTCGGCGGTATTACCGTCAGCTTCGTACATAAATATCGAGATATAAAATACCAGTTCCATTGTAGCCGCCCGCATATTACAGAATGCGCATTTGGAACTAAAGTATGTTCATGGGCGTCGTTCGCGTCGTTCGTGCGCGGAAATCGCGATATCCATCACGCGAGTGCGCATCGGCCATTTGAGGATTAAATTTCGAACACGCGTTCATCCAATGTCAGTGTATGATGATCGAGCGTGCAACAAGTTTTCGCTGTGTCTGCGATCGCTCGAGCGTTTTCATCGATTTTGGCCGCGATCCCATCACGAAGATAGGTTAAACCATCGTATTCGCGATCAGCGTTCGAAATCGCGTAAGTGTGTTTTAAAGAATTCTGCTATTGTCTTGCATTCAAAGTACAATACTCTATATATATTTTTATCTTACATAATCTTATATATTGTAATACTTGTTATATATTTTTTCTTGATCTTTTAAACTGAGAATACATTGTAATCATCATTGTAAATTTAAATCATCATTATTGCTGGAGGATTCAGTTGAAATCAGTCTTGAAATATGATACAATTTAATTAATAGACCTCGCGAGTTAATTGCTATTTGTATCACAATAAAATCTGATATTTGTTACGTCATGTTTACAATCATAATTTAATCAAATTCGAATAGAGTTTATCTTGAAACATGGCCTGAGCATTATTTTCCGTAATTCAGTGATGGATTCTTGAGAAAAGCTCGTGTAAACAGCGTGTAAATAGCTTTAGAATCTTGTAACTTTTCCGGAAACTTAAAAAGAAAATGCTGGGATGATAAATAGCTCAGACTGCTAGAGCAGATGCTTACTAAGCGAAAGATCCGGGTTTGATTTTCAAACTTATTTCACATATACAATACTAGACGAATTAAATTGGAAATTATTCCGTTGTCGTAAAAACAAAACATTGAAAATTTGTATTTAATTTCATGACGAATGAAATCAATGTATTACGTTGTCCTTCACAAGACAATAACTTTTAAACACTAAGAGAAGTTTCCTGGTACTTTACGTATATATAAAGAAAATGATTATTTCTGAAGATTCTCGATATGCTTTGATGAATACAATGACGTAGTGTTACTATTAGCCAGTACTCATTATTCACATTTAATGAAACTAGTTCATTCATGTTTACGCGCCAATATAAAGCGCAAAATGAACTAATTGATTATATGTATCGAAATATAAAAATAAAATAATTAACTTGCATAGAAGTAAGCTTATTTAAATATGTTAGAAGAGGCTGTTGAGTTTGGCGGTCACATTCTACTTTTGTTGTTATTGACGTTTTCGAAACGTCTTCTTTTCAGGACGTTTTGCAGTTTAGAGCAACATAAAGTCTGAGATCCCGAGAGTAGGAAAGATAGTCCAATAACTCCCTTTTTGCCAAAAATTACTTCACAATGACGTCCGAATGCGTGAATATATTGTCGTGCAGAAGACATGCCAACTACCCGCGGTCAGCAAAGTTTGGTCACGTATGTCGAATTCTCAGCAGTGCCGCTCCATCAGTTGTACTTTTGCCGAGTTTACAATAGAACTTGATGTTTGTGCGCTGCTCCAATTTTAATGCTTTCGGCATGATGCTGCTATGCACATGCACGCGGAAAACAGAGAAAAATTGTTAGTACATTATTAATCACAATTGATTCTGACGAAGTTTCACGCACAATTAAAGAATTAATTATCTCAGCTATTATATATGTAAAAATATTATCATCCCAAAGTGCACGACCTCAACGTTACCAGTCTCAAAACTTTTTTATATATAATATTCGTATACGTTCTCGTATATTATCTCCTAAAAATATAAAAATAAAAATGACTGTAACTACTATTTTGAAATAGATAAAACAGATTATACGGATTAATGCGATACAAATATTGAATTTTAAAATTAATATAAGAATTTAATATGCTATTTGATAAGATATTTCTGATAGAGAAAACAATAAATTTTCTAAATTAATGTACAGAACATTTTTTTATAATGAATTTGCATTTGTGAGAATATGAATTGATTCGAATAACTTGTTTTATGGTCGCAAGTTTCTTGGCGTTTCACGAGGCATAGATCGGCAGAATATCGATGTATGGACGGAAGCATGTCCCCGGATACGCCGTAGCACGATACATCCGGGCTTAGGTTCGGGTTAGGTTATAAATCCCGGCTTAAACGATGGTTACCGCCATTTATAAAGCGGTAGCTCGGTCGCCTCGAAGTGCCTGCGTCGTCGATTAATGGAATTCCTCGGCGACGTGCCGGGCGTTCGTGCGAATAAATTCACGAAGGGGTCGTCGGTAGGAGAACTTGGAGGGAAAAGCACCCGCACGCAACCCACTGCTATTCTAACGCCTACACACACCCTCGATCGTTAATGGGACTTGGTGAAATTGATTCGGCGGACGGGCAAGGACGGATCCAGATGGTCGCTCGCCACGGGTCCCACGCGACGCGGATCTTGAATTCGAGACGCGAGAGGAGAGGATCCATCCTCGGATTTAAAATTGCGAGTGCCGGTAACCGGAAGCGGTGCGCGGCGCGCGGCGCGCGGCGGTCGCGTCAGCCAATTTAATACTCTGGCGAACAGCGCGCCGATGTCGTTACTTTCGCGCGCACCACCAGCATCCTGCAAATAAGATTGTCGAATCTGCCGAATTGATTACCCCCGGCGACGTGGCTGGCGCAAATTGATTTTTACGATCCCGCCACCGGTCCTTAATGTCCCGGAGTGCGATTCGCTGGAGGATCCGCAGACGCCGAGGTAATTTGGGTGAAAGAATACGTCGAACGAAATTGCACGATTTACGGTTACTGCGCGTCTAAAGAAATCTGGTAGTCTGGATATTCTTATCGCAAATAAACGTATTACATAGATTATTGTATAAAATTGTCTTATTATCGTAAATGCATCGTGATTGAGGAAAATTACAGTGACCGACCGCTCTAATAAAGTAAATTTTCACAGAAATAATCACTTAATTGAGAAAGATAAGATAACGATCGCTTAATTGGTTTGTTGCCTCAATACCAGATTGGCAACCTCGTAGGCGAAAGTATACGTACTCAGAAAATATAAAATTTGAAATTTTAAAAATTTATTTTAATCAAATATTTTTTATTACCAACTTAAACTTCTTTAATCGATTTTATCGATCGCTTTAATTAACCAATTTAATTAATTGCTTAATGTTATGAGTTGCACATGACATTTTTTGCATTCACGAATTGTCAATCGTACGTATCACGATTTTACGCCTTTCTCTTTTATTGGCCTCTGGGCGTTTGACGTAAGCCATATGCATATGTAAGTCGGGCAATATTTCCTCCTCCTTATACATACGATATCTCATGCCACTTTACAGTGCATGCACATACACGTGTCATATCGTGTTGCTTCTTGCGTTAAGTGTTCATAAGTGCTCCTAAAGTGTACAGGCAGTGCAACGAGAACACGGAGAAGAGAAGCAGAACACATAACGCCAAATTTCTTGTTTATTTTCTAAGAGGCTGCCTTTCCAGGCTGCCGCCAAAGAAAGCGGAATTCCTTCGGTTATTAAGGCCGCCTGCTACGTCGATAAAGACAATTAACCAGAGCTAATGAAATAGCCCCTTAATAATTATCCTTGTTTTCTTGCACCCGAGCTAATGGACTCATGAGGAAAAAACGTAATACGTGACTCGAATGACCTCTGTCGTGTGCATTAACCACATTTCGCCGTCGTGAACTCTACGTCTATCTTCTCTTTGTCTATCATGGAAGCGACGTTGCGAGATGCATCGCGCAGCTTTTAATGATATTTAGATAGTATTATGTACGGAACTGAGTATTCTTATCTCCGAAGTGTTTGTTAATTATTCCCTGATTTGCATGAATATATCATCTATTTCTTAGTGGCCCCGTGCGTTTAGGTTGATTGCTATTCGTAAGATTGCGGATGGAAAGAGACACACTGATTTGATGGAGGTACGCAAACTCCGTTTCGATTCTCATGCAAAGTTTATGCGTTAACTAAAATGTAAATGAACCTTCTGAGGCTTCGCGGTACAGTCAAGAGGATATCTCGGAAATTCTGCAAGTTTCTATGCATGATAGACACGTAGAGAATATATTCTCAAAGCGGCAATCAAATAAATGGAGGAAGAGGGCGAGAAGTGCCTGAGAAATATATACTTGTATATACAGATATAGGTATATAGGTATAAATATTTATATCAGACTTTCTATCAAAGCTGTTTTACGATCACGTAGCGCGGAATATCGATCAAATTGGCGAATTAAAAGTGGCCCGATCAATCTGCATGTAATTTTAAGCTTTGTGCTCACAAACGCACGTTGCAAAGCTCGAGAGAGACACGATATCTTACGACGAAAATATTCACTCCATGTCCATTCCCTCCGGCGATATCCGGTAATAATCGAAAACAGACGTCGCTCGTGCGTTATGCAAATAATACGCTCAAATCGTCCTCACATACGTTTTAGTCGGTGCATGAACGTCCCATGAATATCCATAAGAGCGCCGGGCCGTTACGGTGGGTGTAACGTTACGTCTCTCGTAACAGTCCGCACCTTGCGCACCGACACGTAAGAGCATTACCGTTGCCATTGGTAGACAAAACGAAGAGAGTGCTGTGTGCCGGCTGCTAACCGTTTCTATAAATATGCCGACTTTTTGCGAGCTGCGGGTTAAAAATACCGCGACGCTTCCTCCATCAGCCATCATTTTTCTCTCTCTCTCTTTCTCTTTCTCTCCCCCTCCCCCCTTGTCGTCTCATCTCTCGCGCATTTATGGGAAACCACGAATAGCCCCCAAGTTCCCTGAAGTTTCCTCTTCTATGAATATCTCCTCAGGCGAGACGGCGCGAGACGGCGACCAACAACGACGACGACGACGACGACGACGACGACGACGACGACTACGATGACGACGATGGTGTGCTCGGAGGGCACTGCACTCCGTCACCGGCGCGGCGACGGACCAACACCAGGTCGTCCCAAACTGGGCGTCCCCGTGTTTTCGTCTATATCGAGCGCCTGGCTCGCGCGTTTCTCATTACGCCGACAGATAATGTCATACTCATCGCGTCAAAGTCAAACGCGGGCGGAGAACAATCCGGCTTTTGACGTCATTCGTGCCCGCACGAACCCTCAAACCCTTTTGGAATAGTCCAGGGCGTATCCCCAATACGTACGTATAGCGTCCTTTGAGCTTCGAGATGGAGATCCGACTGAAACTTTTTGCTCGGTGCACGCGGAGAAGAGTATAATGAAGAGTAGATTTAGGTCAAAGATATTCGCGCGATCAACCAGTATGCGATTCATACGCGTGATACGTTCAGTGATGATTCATCGTTAACAGTATTTTATGCACTTATTGCGTCGCTGCCACTTCTGAAGGCTACGCTTAAGAGAAGCTTAAGATAATCGTAAGATCTTAAAATAATCGACATAACGCGTAAAGCTTTTATGTTAAATTCTTTTGATGAGTTTAGAGTTTAATTTTCATTAACAAAGGTGTCTAGGCACAGGTCGTCAGCTTGTACATCTAATTTTCAATATTTAAACGTTTCTAATTAGTCCTTCAATTAAAATAGCAGTGAAGTAAAACTTTGAAATTTCACTCTTGAAATTCTGCAAAGAATAAAGTTTGATATATTTGCATTTTCGTGAAACTCTTCGCTGAAGAAACATTTTATTTTCAATAGCTTGCAATTTAACAAATATCAATGTTTCAACAATTTTCTCCTAGAGAAATATTAATTCTAGGTTATAATGAAAAATTCGTCGACGCGAGAACGGCGCCACGGCAAAAATGGGACACTGCAGCCGCAGCTGCACACACGATGGTACGCGTGAAGAATGAAAAAGGAAAAATGCATATCTTAAAAAAAATTAATTTTTAAAATTGTTTACGCGCTTCTCTCGACCGATCTATCATCTAGCGACGTTAGAAATATTCGATATCACGTGGACGCGAAAAAGCGTTCCATGCCGTAATTACACCTTTAATCAGTCTTTTTAAAACCTCGCTGCATTCTCGCGCGATATCGATCACGAGTTTCTGAGCCGGCACGACTACCGCTTTATCGCGAATAAGTGCGAAACTGTTCACCAATGACGCGTCGTCTGTATAACTCAACTTTGTACACCTGATTCCGGACAGGGTGACGAGTCAAAGGCGGACGTTTGTATGCTCATTCGCATAATATTATAACGAGGAACAATTACCGTACACCTTTATTCTTGTGTGTTCTTTCTCATATTCGTTTTCGGAGGCAGTCAGGACTTCTTTTAGTATCCATATTAATTAACTCTCTCTCTCTCTCTCTCTCTCTCTCTCTCTCTCTCTCTCTCTCTCTCTCTCTCTTTCAACCAATGGATTCTCGTTACAAAGGAAATTACGTGTACGTACTTGAGTTAGACCTCCGGGAGTATTTAGCACTGGCTAATTCCGTTTATATTTTATTCAGACGTGCTGAGTTAACGGTCGCGCGCAGAGTCCGGCCCCACTCGTAACACCCCAGTCTTAATACTGTTCTGTAGTCGCACATTTGCGCGTACAAGATGCGCTCTGTATTATTAATGATCATTTGGTCGATTTCTCACCAATAAATGTACACAGTAGACTTTTGTGTTTTATTTTTATCGTTAACATCCTTTTTACATTCTCTTCGCAGATAAAAGAAATCTTTTTAATTCTTGTTTTAAAAATATCTTTATTTTGAAAGAATATTGAAATGTCACTATACAGTGTTACACAAACATAACTTGCTTACGTGAAGAAACTTTGTATAGTTTTATCAATAAAAAAATATTTTAATAATATATTTCTTAACTTGAAAAAAAAAAATTAAATAAAAAATAATAGTTTCTTCAAAGAATCAACATTTTCTAATATTATTGTTATTGGACAATGTTGCTTTTTCAAAACAACTATTATAATATTGAAAGAAAAACATAATACTTTGCTGAAATTTTAAGATTATCAAACTTTACGAAAAAAATTAAATTTTATATATAAGCAAGATTATCATAAGTAAATATAAAAATATAGTTTCATGTTTATAAAACAATGATCGAGTAGAACGATTATTTTGAATTTAATAGTTTTTCTGTGTTTCTCGCATTGCGAAACGCAAAATTATTTTGATAAAGTTATTAATAAGCGCAAAAATATTTATAGAAATTTTATTTACTTTTCAACGAATCGACAAGCTTTTTGTAAACATTTATCACCATATATTATTTGCCAACATCCGCTTATATATTATAAATTGAATAGGCTTCTAAAACATGAAATAGATGCAGCTATAAACTATGAACACATAATGCGAAACATCCGAAATGCGCACCTGTAAAGACTCTTATGAAAATTCTTCTTTTGCGATGCATTCGTGCGAAATAAGCGTCCAGGAGTGATGCACTAGCGGTGTCAGGATTATATAATGTTGACAACGTAAACACGCGGCAGCACCATCGAATTTCTCACGGGTCGCGACGACCTTAAGTTGTGTACTTTCAGGAGCGTGAAATCATTTATCACAAGCGACGAAGATTAAGCTCTGTCGTTTATTGGCGCGTTAGACTGCAAAATTGTCAGGGGCGCGCCTCGAGCGGAAGAAGCGTCCGGACTATCCGACTCCTAATTCAATATATCGAGTCACTCCGAGCCATTGCGCGAGCGGCGAAGAATTATATAATCGGATATGATACGTCCTCCCCCGTCTGCGCGACGTCTCTTTCAAACCCCTACTCTCTCGGAGGCGAAAGTGGCAAGCGTAAAGTTGGGGAGCGACATTGAAAAGTTTGCCAGAACTCGGGACGCATAACTAGCAACGTTCTCGTCGCTCGCGAGAGACTGGGGAAAAACCCGGTAAAAAGGAAGAAACCTCGCGAGGCATAAGCGGATTTAAAATCCGCATACATTCGCCCCGGTACGTTTCCGCAAGAGTTTTTAAACAAGACGCGTTTTCACCTTTTCCCTTATACCGACGCGCCGTCTCATTTATTTCGCCAAGTACTTTGACATCCACGTCACACGGCTGCTGGACGAGAATCTTGAAAGAGCGCGCGCGCGATCACAAAGGGGTTTCCGCGAGTCGCGCGCAGACTTTTGACGAGGTAGTGAAGTACGCGCGCGCTGGATAAGTGCGGCGGAAATAACGGCAAGAAAGTGGTTTCGAGGGTCGGACGCTGGGCAAGGGCGTTCTTTGACAGGCGAGTTATCGTCGGTGCTTTGGGTGTTTTAAGGTCGGATTACGGCATGCCCCGCCGCGGAAAAATAATTCAAAGAGCTTGCACGGGAGAGAGAGAGAGAGAGAGATATCCGCGCCGAAGATCGATGCGCCCGGCCGCGGCGCATCGTTACAGCGACTACCACTGGGAAACGCGACGCGCGGACGGGATGAGTTTTAATTTGCGGCGAGATAGGGAGCGAAGGAGGGTTTCTAAAATGTCAACGGATTATCTGCCCGATTCTCTTACAAGGATTCCGTTTATCTCCCACGTCGCTTAGCGCGTCATTCTACTCGAAACGCGAAATGTGCTCGACAAGATTGGTAATTCTTCCTTTGAAGGAAAGGAATAGCTTCGATATCGAATACTGATATTGACGACTGTTTTTTGTCATCTTTCACAAAACGTAGTGCCACAGAGATTTCATTCGTGATGCTTAAAAATGTATTACTCGTATAGTTCTCTCTCTCTCTCTCTCTCTCTCTCTCTCTCTCTCTCTCTCTCTCTCTCTCGCGCGCAAAAAGTTTAAAATTGAAAATGCTAATATAATATTTATACTTTTCATATAAAAGTATAATAAATATAACTATATATAAATAAAATTATTATAGATTATTTATATTATTTTTTTACTTAATACCTTGATCTAAAAAAATAATGATTAAAATCTTAATTATTATGGAAAAATATTTTAAGTATTCAAAACGATTTATACAAAATTTTATTGCGATACAGAAATTAATTATTCCTCAAATAAATAAATAAACTTTGTTATTAAAAAATAATAGAAAATGGAATAAATAAACTAGAAAAATATATCGTTAAATAAAAATATGTTGTTCTGTGGTTATTGTATTTATATATAATTTTGGTATTTATTTTTATACGAAAAATATAAATATTAACACATTTTCAATTTAAAACTTTTCCGGGACCTATACAGGTGAGATGCATCCCCTTAATTTGCACGCTGATACCGAGACTGAAACAGTGAGCTGTCGCACGTCACGAAGAACATTCTCGACGACAATGCCGTCGAGCACTACGTGGACGCGTATTTTAAAAATACCTCGCGGAATGCATTCCATCTTGGTTCTGTGTTAACGCTCGCGCCTTCGGGAGGAGCAGTCGTGAATTCTTTAACGCGAAAAATTACCCGGCGATCCTAAAAGCAACGAAAGCCGACATCGGTGAACTTTCAACAATGGACTCGTTATCGATTTTAACGCGGCTTCCGAACGAAAGCTTTCTGCTATGGATGTCGCGATTGCGAGAATTAACGCGACATTGACGTGGAAGCTTATAATGTGCGCGCTGATGGTGTTTGCCGGATGACGGGCGAAACAAAAGGGGACGGCGGATGCGAAAGAGAATTTAGTGCACAACCGCTTCGTTCGAGTGTCACCAGTGTGTCCACGTCGAGAGGAGTCGTTACTATCATGATCTTCCGTCGCTCTTTTTTCTTTTTATTGCGACATCACCAGATCTGTGATTGACTCTACGTCTCTTCGTAATATCGTACATCCTGACATGGCCAACAATGCTTCATCAGACTCGTACTCCCTTTGTCCGATTAGTTAAGACGGAACTCTCTGTTTGTACACGCGCGTTGGGTCCTCGATTACTGCTTCTATATGTGCTCTTCAATATGCGAAATCTCCTGCACTGAGCTCTTGTAATGACTAACTACTACTCTTGATCAATCAATATCAACCGATAGAAAGTTTATACGTATAAATAAAAAATATTTAACTTGTAATAATATTTATCTAAAAAGTCATACTTAATATATTCACTATTACGTATTTAGTTTATTACATATAGATTTGGTAGATTTGTTTCATCATTTTATGGCTATAGAAATAATTATGTAGTCATAAAATGATAAATAATACAGTAAATAATCGATAAATAAACAATTATCATAAAATTGTAACGAATAAAAAAATAACGGTGTGTATGTAATTTGAAAATTTTTGTCTATATTTTTTATTATTTGTTTATTTAAAATTTTTATTATTAAATGTCGCTCATTTAATAATAAGAAAAAAATTAATAAGATGTGATTTATTATAGATGACGTATTAGATAACTATACTCTCTCCATGTGTATAATGTACATCTTATGTATGTTATCTCTCTCTCTCTCTCTCTCTTTATATATATATATATATATATATATATATATATATATATACACACACAACGTACATCTTATATGCATTTTATGTATTTTATATTTGTATAAAAAGTGATCACAAGAGATCTCATAAAAAGAAGACTCATAAAAAAATTTTTCCTTTAATTCGCGTTTATTTAGCGTTAACAGAAGGAGAGACAAAGGAGTGTCTCTTTCATAAAAGTAGTTACGCTTCTTTGAAAGTTTCGAGCAAGGCAAAGGCGATGCTGCTAAACCATCGACAGTTTATTGGAATTAAATTACCGAACACTCTTTTGAAGAGACGAAGCGACGTAGAAAGTGCAAAAACTAGACAAAATAGTTAGCAAGTCCTATAAAATTCATTGAAATTAATACGATGGGTAATTGTGGAAAAAAGTTCTATAAATCAAACTTTTAAAATTCTCCGTAAATAAAACTTTTAACAAAATAAGAAAAAAGCTTGAATAATTTTCTGAAAATTAGTATCTGCTTCTTTTAAGATATTTGTTAAGAATCGATACACATCTCGTTGACGTGGGCCTGATCAAATTTCAAGGTTTACGAAATAAAAATCAAATTTCGAGGCTCGCACACAAGATAAAAGTCAAATTTTGAAACACGCGAAATAAAGATTGCACACGTACGCGGCGATAATTGTGTTCGAATATATCGTGCCGTTTGCTGATCTACCGATAGCCGTTGGTTTCACGCGATCAAATACGATAATGAAGTGGTGCGTTCTACGTTCCCAGTTGTTTGCTTTGTATCTTCTGAGTGCATAAGCAGTGGACGTGCCCGGATGAGAAACGCAGATCAAACATGATGCTGTACGCACATGTATCGTTCGCTTGTATCGCTGCTTGCATTTCAGCAATCCGCAATTGCAGTCGTTTGTCAGCATCAGACCGCAATCATGAACGCAGGGCTCCTTTAGTTACCTCTTGTTTGACTCGTGATCAAAGGGAAATACTCAAACGCGCATTTGCTGTCAAATACTGTGATACCTTCGCGTATCACTCAATTATATTTGCAATAGAATTTTATTTTTTAAGAACAAGACAATTATTATATTTTTCACAAGGAAATTTATAAACAAGTATTCATCAACATCATTTTTCGTTTCTACCTTTAATACATCTATTTTTTGCATTTTTACATATATTCCATCGTATATGTATACAATTTGTACGTTTTTCTATTCTATTTTTTTTACACATATTTGACTTAATAATAATAGTTGTAAAATTTGTAAATGTCAGCAAATAATACAATAATACTCTTTTTATGACATATTGTACGTATAATACGTTAATTTCTGGCATTTCTCTCTTGAAAATTAGAGGAAATGAAATCTCGAGAGAGGCGGGTTGACGTATGCCGGAGTAGGCAGAGAGCGGAAACTAGGAGCCATATGCACGATATATGGCATATGCCTTAAAGGGTTAACATCACTGACGTTAACTTTCGCCATGGTGCTGCACGCGTTCGTGCTGCATCTGCTGTTCGCTTCAGTGCTCGTACCTCGTTATTCAAAAGTAAGTGATCATAAAATTTCTTTGTTAAACGTTGCTTCAACGTTGTTCACTACTCATAGAAAGAGAAAGAGCCGTTGATAAAATAAACCCTATATTAAATGAGGTAGTAAAAGATTTTTAATAAAAAATTAAGGACAGCATAATAAAATTTATTATATACGAAACAAACAGAATGAAATAGTAATGAAAATTTTTAATCAAACGTTTATAACATAAGATGTCTTAATAAACACAAGTATCATAATAGACACAAAGTTGCACGTTCATTTTTGTGCCGCAATTTGCCGGTGTTTACGCGCCGATTGCAGAGGACAGTCAATTAAATGTATAAATGTCGAGTCGGGGCACAAGCGGCTTTCCGTTCCTCACGCTTATTACTTTGTTAGGTGTTGTTGAAACTCGTATCAAAGCCCTAACGACCTTTCCTCTCTAACAGCTAGCTTAGAGACTCACTCCCCCTTAGCTCTCGCATTCCAGAAATGGACGGGCACTAATTATTTCTTGTCTTGGCCGGTTTTATCGGATATTTCCGCGGCGGTACTACTACACAGTCGTAGTTAACGCAAACTCCCTACCATCAGATATCGCGTCTCCTATTAACGGCATATCGTTATACGCCGGTGGCCGTACAACCCTTCATTGACGATAAGACACCGCGCGCTTGTCGGTGGACGAGCAGAAACGAGAGGAACGACTTTCTTCGTATTTCGCCCTGACGGCGCAAAAACTTAATGCCCGCAAACTTCCTGCTCGTCAGCCTCCTCCGTTGCACTTTTTCCGACAAGTCGGCCAATCGTCGTTCTCGTTATTCCGCTCGTTCCCTCGTCGTGTCTACGTGTGTGCGTGGGTGTGTGGGTGTGTACGTGTGTACGTATATACGTACCCGCGTTCGCGCGTCCACGACCTCATCAATTTCGAGTCACAATGAGCTTCAAGTAATTTGCGGACGATCGCTTTGAAAGGTACCTCATCGATTTTCTCAGGAATTCGCGCGCTATCCATTGTGCATTCTCTTCGTTCCTCCTTTCTGGACAGCGGCGGCTGCATTCAATGCATAATATTTCCAATATTGATAGATGTGCGCGATCAAGAATGCACGCTTATCCTAAGGAAGTGCCGCGTAAGCCGTTGTGTGTAGCTCCTGCAGCATTGAAAATTGCACGATCTATTAAACGACGCGCAACGTGGCGATAATAAAATAATCTACAATTCATGAGCGAAAAACGAACTACGCGCGGCGTCCTTTTCCACGAAAGAAGCAAACGTTTTCGCATTCACGAGGAGAGGTAAAAAATGATAACATTTATTCCTTCAGTATCCAATATTACATGTTCATCGCTTTTGCTCATCATATATACACTGACGCGTGACTGATTGATGCAATCGTCTAAATTACGTATCATAATCGTATTATATTATTCGATAAAAGGAAGATGGAACTCGCGATAAGAGGGAATACTGGAGGAAACTAATCCAGAGTTACGCTTATATGTTATTACGGATCTGCATAAAAGCGGACGCTATTTCAGAATGCTAAAGCCACGCGCACGCGCGCGACCGAAACGCAACTGCACGGAAAATAATATGCGGGTGCATCATTAATTAAAACAAGCAGATAAACATCCATATTACGGCGCACTAATTAGATTCGTCCTCTCGCGCGTTATTTGCGTCTCCGGCGCACCACGTAGTTCGCGCGTGTAGCCCGCTATCGCGTAGCCCAATTTCGTAAAAATCGGAGATATCTAGTTTTTACATCGCTATAAATTCTACCGTAGATATATCCGCTGGCAAAATTTATAGCGGCTGCTTTTAGCAACGTGCGGGCAAATATACAACGACCACTGCAAACAAAAACAATACAGCATGAAACTGCATTCAGGATGTATGCAACTATAATTTTCCTTCAGACGAATAGCACTTAATTTGTTTATATTAAAAAAAATCTCCGTAAGCGTGCCGTAAACTCAAATTCATTGTTTCGAATAAACTTGCACTGCGTAACTTGTGTTACTTGGCCTACGAGCATCAAATACAAAAGTACATTCAGGCATTGATTAAAACGTTGAAAGTTGCATAAGCAAATTCAATTAATACCTCTGTGAAGCGCATGATTAAAACGATTTATTTGTAGCGCAAGCTGAGCGAATTCTCATACCAGTTGTATGCATATTAGCGCACTTTAGAGGAAATTCAAAGCAGGGAGAGCATTTGAAGCGCCGATTATACGACCGACATGTCGTTCCAATGAATTCAGTCTCGGTATCGAATTTGCAAAGACCGCCTCGAATTATCCAAGTTCTCCATCGATCTTAAAATGTATCGTTAAAGCCGTTATCGTTCACACCTCGTGACATAGATTCTATATTCCTGAATATTCTTACAAAAGATGAGAATTTCAGTATTGTAAAATACTAGAATATTGAAAATCAAAGGACTGCACGGAAAGATGATACTCGGCGAAATCATTACTGTTCGCGAGAGAAATCGCGTTAAAATTATGATATTCAGTGAAATTATAAACAAGAAAGAGAGAGAGAGAGAGAGAGAGAGTGTGTGTGTGTGTGTGCGTTGGTATAAGCTTCTCTGTATAAGCTTTATATAAATATTCATTATGACAAATAGCGATTTTCGAATAAAGCCTTTTGCGGAAAAGGGAAGAGAGTAGTCTCTTGTATGGAGGATGGGGGGAGGAGGTCTTTGCGGCTTTAGAAGCAGATCGGGACGGGCGTTCAAAATGTCCGCTCGGAATACGCCGCATTCGAACGCTTCTAATGCGGCGTATGCACGGTGCAATCTGCGCGTGCTGGAGAGGAACGTCCCCACGTTCGCTCGTACAGATCACTCCATGCAGATCCATTTGTAGCATTCGGCTGTTCTCTAACGCGGCGTTCCGAGTGCCGTGCTCCGGGACGCATCTATGTATAAATGGGCTTAAGGCCACGAGTAAATTGCAGCCGATTTGATCCACTCGAATTATCCGCGATCCGGCTAGGCCAAGCCGGCAGAAAATCCATCGGATCTCGGCACGTTGTTCCTTATACATTATGCGATTGGATCCCGATCGTGAAATCGCCCGTTTCGACGTACACGTCGAAAAATGAACCTGGAGGGGATTCAACTTTAATTGCGATATTTTTATGGTGAACAATACGACGTACGCGTAACGACGTTCGCTTTTGTATTTTGCCATTCGGGTTTTGTGTAAACGCTTTTAATTGTTGCGACTCGTTTCAATTCTCATATTCGCGCGTATTTTTTAAGCAAAAAACGAAAAATATTGTTACAGCTCTTTGACTCTTTGAAATTTGGCAGGGTGTTCTTAATGTTGTTTCGTGATTTTAAAATAAGCAAAGCGTGACATTGTCGCGTAAAAAAAATCATTCGTTCAACTCTCCTATAACTATTAAAAAATTGTACATTAAATTACATTATTAAATCATATTAATTATACGATAATATAGAATATATATAACAGTTTAAATTATCAAGTAATTTCTATTCTGTTATAATTGCGGATTATGATAATAAATTTTAATAATCTATAGCATGAAATGATTTTCTATGATGTTCCTATTATCAATATATTATACATACGTGCGTCATAAGCGCGTTACGTTACGAGAGAATACATAATTTCCCTCGAGGCTACTCATGCGGATGCAGATAATACCGCACAAACTGCCTAAGTTATTTTCGCAATTTTCCAATGCCAAGCATAGTCTCTGCGATATCGAATTTCATCGACATTTTTGCGATGGTAGCGTATTGCTTTCGAGAGAGAAGAATAGAACTATCCTATTTTGAAAACGTCACATATACGCCGTATCATAATCACGGAGCTATAGCAATGAAATAATAACTCAAATAAATGCATAACAATCGCGACGTCGCGTTACACGGACAAACGTAGCGTATGAGCAACGTTTTACAACCGGCCGAAGAATTGCGTCAACAATGGGCTCGCGATCTACCATTTGGTATTCTCTCGCTCATCGAGAGAGAAAAGAGAGAGAGAGAGAGAGAGAATCCACGATCCGTCCCCGCACTCACGTAAATGCTTTATGGCTTTGCGCTTTACATTCGTCTGTCGTCGTAGGGCTATCAACTGGATTTTTCACATTGTGCGAGAAAGCAGTTTTCATATAGAGATAAAAGCGCCGGGAATGGCATGACGTTGTTGCGAATATTATCCGGTCTCTTTTATAATCCGGGATCAGCTTCGTATAATCCAGACTCAAAGCTGCTCGCGCCGTTATTTAACGCCGCGGCCCAATTGCCGTAGAAATCAAAGGAAATAAACAACGGCTAAGTGATTGCGTTTACGATTAAAAGTCATTAAGCGGCTCAATCACACGTAATGACAAATTGTTAACTAGCCTAAAATTTAAAAAAGAAAATTAGGGGAAGAGACTGGATAATCACGGTCGGTCGTGCTTTAGATCTCGATTTCGTCGAATAAATTTTATTTTTGCTACAAATTGTGTCATTCGTGAGTGAATAGGTTATCATTTTATGGGTTATACTTGCGATTAATGCGCCATATGGCATTATATGGGAATTATTTTAATACGATAAATACACGGAGGAACAGAGCCCGAACGTGAGCGTAAAGCATAATTCATTTTCGACATGCAGCGCGCTAAAATAACGCGGACTAGCCATTACTATTATTGAATTAATGTCAAAGTTTATCAGAGATTTATCCACGATGGCCAGTATTATTACGATCTCAATTTCATCCCGTATTTTGCATCAACGCACGCACTCCCTCTTTCATTGCGTATTCCATTATGTATTATGCACGAATAGATGAAAACATCGTAATATAATAAACTAAAAGAGGAAAGGAGAGATAGAGAGTAACGTGTAGTAATAATGGTTGAATCATGTTCGATGCTGCAGTACATGTACGCGATAAAGTATTATAACTCGATCAATTGAACTACTAAATTGTCCATTTAATTGAGAAATCGTTTATTTGTAATTTTCATCATTTTATATCACATATTATATTTTTTAAATCTTTTTTGTAATTATATTTATTTATATGAAATAATTAATACAAACGACGGCACACATTCTTTGTCTTGTCATCTAAATTTGAAATGTCAAATTGTACCAATATGTTTAAATCATTTTTTAATCATTTTTATGTCGCCACTGCTCCTACTCAAAACATCATTAATTTAATTAAAATAATCGAGTTAAACAATTTAGAAGCGTATTAAATTTTATTCAAATTTAGTCTATTACTTACCAGATGAATACATTAATATAAACATCGTTTATTTTGAAACTAACAATTCAATCATAAAAATGAGTTTAGATAGTAATTTTTTTTTAATTACATATTTTGTATTAAATTCCGGCACACATAAGAATTAAAACTAACAAAATGTTAATTTGCGGAATTGATTAAATTTGATCTTTTAATATTTAAAAGTATATATTTATATTTATATTGAAGTGATATTAATATTCCGATTAAATAAAAGAATTGTTTGATTTAGCTTCAGAAAACTTTATTGTAATTAGATCGAATGAACAATGAACGCGTATTATGTAAATTAGTTTTTATAGTGAGCTCTTTCACTTTCCGTTACAAGCTGATTTAAAATAATGAAAAAGGTAAGGCGAGCCTCCACGCTTATTAATTATAAATTATCGTACGCAGCGAAGAAAAAGGGGGCTCTAAAACCGAACTCCCGCTGCTGTTTTGAAGGAAGGTGGCAAAAACGGCATTGCGCTTTCTGCGCTAATTAACTCTCCACGACTTCTTCCTTTCTCTCTCTCTCTCTCTCTCTCTCCTGTTTGCATGCACGCGCGCGGAAATTTAAGCCCCAATTTTCCGTCTGCGTTCGCGCGCAAAAGTAGCTGCCGGAAGAGAAAGACGATTAAGACACGGTCGAGAAATTAAATGCCGCGTCTACGATGACGTAAAACTTGCGCCAGCGGTGTCTCTTGGTGTGAGCGATTACGCTCATATATTATAAAAAGTGATACTGTCCATTGGAAAACAAGCATTTACGTTTTCCTATTATTGCTATGCTACACCACGTGTAAAATGCAATGACAGTAATACTAAATGAAGAATGCAGTAATTTATTATAATAGAAGCAAAAATTATATTTTTGTTGTCTTTTTAATTTATTTAATATTGTTAGTATTTTACATACATTACATTTTTTCCATCAAAATTTAAGTTCAAAATAATATATCGAAAGTAATTTCAAATATATTTCAAAAGGATACTATGTAAAAGGGTAAACTTTTCATGAAAATATATATTCAATGCTGCAACAACGACATAACTAAAAAATTATCATATTTTTAGTTGTGCGCAATAAAACAAAAAGGTACCTACAATACACTGGATGCAGAATCAACGATATAATTATTCCTTTGTGATAAATTATTATCAAATTTTAAAAATGCATTTAAAAGTAATATAAAATTGTGTAATGATTCGAAATGTTCAAACTCATGTTCGAAATATGTCCTTCAGCTCTCATGCAATAATAAAGTTTCTGTTCAATGCTGTTGCGGACTTTTCAAGAAATCTTCGCCGTTATTCTATGGCGCTCAACCACTATCTTTTGACGTAAACCTTGTATGGAATCCAGCATATTGTAGTATAAATCTTATTTTTCAAATGTCTCCAAAGAAAAATCAAACAACTTTACAGGTTTTTTGAGCGGATTTATTTCGAATTTTTAGTTTTTCTTAATAATGAAATTTTTAAATTCTCAACAAGCATTCACTAAAATTAAAAAAAAGAACAATTGTAAAAAAAAACCAAGAAAGTTTAAGACCATATTAAAACTTGACTCTATGACGATGTGAAAATTTACTGTTTAAGGTTTTTGAAAAAATAGCTAACCAAAGAGTTAAAATAGCACGATTGAATTTATCACAATTGTACATTCCCTTTAAAAACCAAAAATTAATGTATTTCAATATATTTCGCACAAAAAAGCTTAAAGTGGGAAATTTTCTTTTCAGTTTATCCTATACATACATATAGTAAAACCTTTTATTAGGTAAACAGTATTATCTAAACAGTATTATCTAAAAGACGAAAATAAATATTTACACTTAGTTTATACAAATATAAATTAAATATCTTTAATTTCAGTGTCAATATAATCGAAATTCCACACGAACATGTAGAAACATCAGAGAAATGTAAATATTATGTCTTAATGTTGGAGACTAACATTTCTCGTTGCGTTTTAAAGCATTCACTACTTTTAGAAACAAGCCTTAGAGGGTATAGAAAGAACATAGAGAAAGAATGGAGCATTGAAAGCTACGTTAAGAAAAATATTGTATATGAACTAACAGCTCAGAGAAGCTAGAAAAATGAAATGGAGAATGAAGAAAACTATTGAATTAATGTTGTAATTTTTTTTTATTTTATTTTATTCACAAATTATTATGTAATAAACTTTTTTTCCTTCTTATTTGCAATTTTTCGATTAGCCGGAAAGATTGGAGAGATGTGATTGTTTTGCTATTGAATTAAATTCTAATAACATAACAATTTAAAGAGCATGTCTTAAATGTGTGTGGGCATTGGTTGTTTAATGTCTTTGATCTGATGGCACGAAGCATCTTCAAATATTTGAAAGAATACCAGCGTTACCCCGTTGAAACCCTGTTATCCGTCAAATATTGATTTTTGGACGCGCCATGCGCTCTGAACCCCAAGGTTTTCAATTTAACGTTCCACGGAGTGGAGCCGCGATCAGGAGCGATCGATATCGATGATCACGCGCGGCGGAGTATTTTGTTAATATTTTCGTTGCAGATCATCCACGAAGATAGGGGCCAGAACAGCGGCTTTGGACCGTATTGAATCGTCTGTCATAACCGTTCACCACTTCAATACGTTCCGATGCACGACAGGTATAGTATATACGTGATGAAAAAGAGCTTTGAAAGAGAGAGAGAGACAGAAATTCGTGTAGGGTTTATCGCCGCGGGGAAATCACGAGCGTGAGCGCGTGGGCGAGAAACGGCCGAGAAATTCGCACTAAATATACGTGACAAACTGCGCGTATTTGCGACGACACACACACAGAGAGAGAGAGAGAGAGAGAGAGAGAGATCTTTGACAGTACCCGCCAGACGTGTCGGCGACACTTTTAGAAGGGACAAGAGAGAGAGAGAAAGTACGTATATCCTGCAGATCTCGTCTCCGGAGGCAGATTATTCTCGGTTTGCGCGACGAGACGGCGGAGCCTACCCTCCCCATTAAGACACGAATGACGCTAAAGCGTGGTTTCATTAACGGGAAATGTTCGCGAAAGTCATTGTAGCAAATTCGCAAGACGCAGTTGTGAGACAAGATTGTGAGGAAGAGACAATTCCCCGAAGCGGCGCAAAATTTTACAAATAACATTTCAAATTATATCACTATGAAATTTGAATTTTATTCTTTACTTTATATATTTTAAACAAACTTTAATAGAATTTTAATTTGAGGGGGAATATTTGAAGAAATATTCTCTATTTTTCTCTCTCTCTATTTCTCTCTGTTAATAAACTTTAAACGTTCGTGTTTCAATTTATTTAAGAAAATTTAATTTTAAAACAAATATTTACAGAAAATGATAAAAATAAAAGGTAATCCAAGTAAAATTTTTACCGAGAAAAGTCAACTAATTATAAGATAATTCCGCATAAGATATTTCCATAAATCTTTCAAGAGACGAAGAAATACCGTAAATTACTAAATACTGGTACTTAATAAAAGAATGCCTATTATATATTTTTTTTTCATTTATTAAAGAAAGAAAAGAATCAATATTTTGAATAAACGCGATCAGTATTGATACCCGTGATATCTGCGGGTCAAACTTCTACCTGTCATTTCGCATTCCCGAATCGACAATTCCTCGAGGTTGTGGAATCGCTATTGACACGTTACGATACTAGGCGTTATCCGATTCGGAACGTTGTGCATTCAACAGTTTTCGGCGAACGCGAAATATAAAATATAGAGACATTTGATACGCGCGCGCGCCGGTTATGCGATGCATCAATCTGTCCCGTATATTTTCGAAATGATCGGTCAAAAGCCAGTGTGTTACAAGAACTGTCGATAGCGCACGGTTGCGCGTCTAAATTTTGAAACGCAGGGAGATTGCGCGAGCAGTAAGTGAGACTTGAGAATTCGCGCCAAGTATCATCGAAGAAGATATAACGAATCCGTTCTACACGAAGAACAAACGATGAAATCGAATGGAATTCATACACGTTGAATGACCGATAATTTCGCTCCATACCCACATTTTTCTTCTTCCTCTTTTTTTCGAATGGATCTCTCGCGATCGCTATTACGGACAATAAATTCCAGGAAGTATCTACGATTTATAAAAGCCACGCGGACTATCTATCCAATTTCGTGTGGCACAGGTGCCACATTTTCCGCTCGCGTATAACCCCGAAAATGTGACGAACACGTCATACGGTTCCGCCACTCGAATTAATCCCCTTCCGTCGCGTTCTACGGAATTATCGGGGATCCCAAAAAATGTGCTCGGTCGGTCTCTAGTAATCTGGAGTAATACTCGCAGAATTGGAAATTCTGGTCGGATGCGAAAGGGAGGAAACAGATCGCGCATCGCGCGCGTTCAAGATTCTTTTAACCCTCTTTTCGAATTTACTCGACGCGACGCGCGACGACGGAAAAAAAACGTTAATTGATATTGGCGGATTAAAGGCAAGATCAAAGGCGCTTCTTTTTTCTTCCGAAGTGATATTGATGCTCACGTAATTGTTGCACGAACCAACATCAGCACAGATATGCGCGTGCGCTCATACATGTACAGGCAACTACTAGTATCAAGTACGCAAATTTGTACACTTCTTTTTCTATGAAGTACGTGATTGTTTACTTTTTTCTTTTAGATCTTGTGTGGGTGCTCAGTCTTTTGTCATGAAAAGATGGAATGTTTCAAGAGCAAAAATCAATGAGATATTTCAACGACTTATAAAAAAGACGTTTAAATTTTATAATTTTGTAATTGAAATGTATAAATTATAGTATATTTCTCTATTTTTTCTTCAAACTGCGCGGAATTATTTTCTTGAAATACACTTTTTAAATTATACCAAAATAGTACAATAATATTTTAAAATTTGATTGATAATTAATTTAATAATACTGATCCTAATAAGCATCTTTTAAACAATGCAAAAAACTTGTTGCGAAAAATAACATTAATCATTAAAATCCTACTCGACCATTTCTTGATACTTTTCTTCATTTAATTATGTTGTACATATCACGCTCTTTTATTTTCTTTATTATTATTTTTATAATTCTGTTTTTGTTTATATTTCTAATTATTTTTTTATTGATTTTTCTAGCTTTGTATATCAAGACTAATTATGGAAAAGAAAAGTATCGAAGAAAATTAATTCGATCAATTATATTGGACGACACGCAAATGAATAAAAAGAATAATCTCCATGTAGTTTTATAGAGATACTATCAATACCTTTTAAGGAAAAACTTTCTTGCGTTTTGTATCAGATACCAATTGCAAAAGCCTCCGTAAACATTTAGCAAGCGTCGTTTCACTTCTATCGTTTCACTTCTAATTTCCGACTCTTCTCAATTTACAAAACTTCACGTTTCAGAATAACTCGATAATTCAGCCGCGAACGACTGAATTGCTCGCGCTATTATCGCGAATAGTTTCCCAGGATTATCGGTAACTTCAGCGTCAAGGGGGCGTAATCCCGTCGTACTTTGGCATCGAGCTCACAGAGTCTCGCTCTCTCGCTGTCTCTCTCTCTCTCTCTCTCTCTCTCTCTTTCTCTCTCTCTTCTCTTCTCTTCTCTCGACGAAGGTGAGGTGAGTCTGCGCGAGCAGCACGTTGCACCGCGAGGAAACGCGGTGGTCGCCGGCGGCGCCCGGTGATTCCCACGGGCGCGATAATTTATTTCCCTTACAATTCCGTCAGTACAATGCGAGAACTAAAATATGACCCGACCTTTATAACCGTGCATCCTCTCGCCTCTCCTCGCGCCTCGCAAAACACGAATCGTGTACATGGGCGCGCGCGCACACACTTAATTCATCTCCACTTGCAATTCGACCCACCGCGCGCGCACCGCCCAATGGGCAGAGATACAGTATCGCTGGACGCGGAAGTTTTGAGGATACTGCTGCCGCGACTATTTTCTCTCTCTCTCTCTCTCTCAAAGTGTCCTCCGGAGAGTTATTCAGCCCATCGTTCTCTCGCAGATCCTCAGGAAAGACGGAGGAGAGACGGGGAGAATACCGACAACGAGGACGAAGAGGCATATTGCTGCGCCAACTTGGTCAAACTTTACATAAGTCACTTGCTCGTGGCCTATTAATGCCGGAGTGATGCTAGCACTTTGTCCTTCGCAAAGCACCCCGGGGGGGACCGACACGCTGCGAAGCAGCCCTCCGCGACGACCGCCCGCGGAAGACCGGTGTAATAACTCAGTGCTCCCCCGATGGTTGCTGGCTCGTAGGAACGAACGAGCGACGGAAGGCCGAGGCCGAGGTATCCCTCTGATCAACGTGCTTGGGATTCCCGCAGAAAATTTGCCTAGCGATACGAAAATAAGATCGGAGAATATAGAACGACTCTCACGGCCTTTTCGGCACTCTCCGGCTCTTCAGTAAATTCCGACTTCCGCTCGAAGCGGAGGACCAAGGAGGAGCAAGGGGAAGAAGACGCGATGCGGAAAGTACGGGACTAAAGGCGTAGGCCATCCGTGACGATCCAGGCCCCGTGACGCGATGCGAATACTAAACAGGTCGCTCTCACCTATACGTATGCCGTGAAATTAAATTGTGTTTTCATGGAAGAAGCAGAGAGGCGAGTGACGAATAAAAAAAAAATACGCGCGGCTTCCTCGTGCTTCGAGGCGGAAAGCGTCAATGGCTTCATTTGCGGAGGATGCGTGCGATGGGAACGTTAGTCAGTTTATGGATGTGCGTTTTACCGGAACCGACAGTCGAGCTTGATTTGTGATAGTTCATTTGCTGCGTCAACAATTAAAATAAAACGATGGTACTCTCTGCATTTCCGCCGTCTCACTGAACGAGGTTTAGCGATGTTTGCAAAAATAAAGTTTAGAAATCCATTACATTATTGATTATTGCTTGTCTGCTGTTTTTATCTCGTTTATTAATATTTCTAATAGAGAATAGTACATCAAAATATACAATCGCATAACAATTAAAAATCTTAAACTGAATCTACAGTCTTCGATCGACAAATTACAGAAGTAGATTCAATAATTTCAAGAGAGATATATAATTCAAGAGACTTAAACATTTCAAATGCATTACGAGAAAACAACATTAATGCAAAAAAAACAGCAGAACAGAAAAAATAGATAACAGAAGATAGCATTTTTATAAAAAAAAAATACTAAAAATACATGAATTACAATTTATTTAATTTAAATATTTACATCGATTGTTAAACTGCAAAAGAATGTCGATATTATGCAATAAAATAATACAATTCAAGAGTTTTGCAGCAATAAAAGCATTGAATGCAAATACATAAGTAAAAAATAATAAATTCAATATATGCAAGAACATCTTATATTTTATTTTACTTTCTATTACATTTGTAAAACTAATATATCAATTCTAATAATGTATCAATAATTCTATCAGTTAATAATATATCAATCCTGATAAAACTGACGATTGAGTTTATTTAATCAGTTTACCGCATTAAAAGACTTATTATGTCAATTTAAATTTAATTAACAGAAATCATTTCTCTCGTTTTCCTCTTATTTCGATTTGACCTGACGTATCGATGCATGAGAGTCGCTTCGTCGAGCGGAACCGAATACTGGATTATCCAAGTAATAATCTGGATAATAATCCGAATGTGTCGCAAAACACATATACACATACACACACGGAAGCGATAAAATCTAACGCGCTCATAATAATCAAACAGAATTAATTATCTATTAACTTAACATGCTCTAAATTGACGCACCGTGGACAACCTACAAACAACATCATTAACACATTGTCAAGCGCAGGAACTTGAATGACATTTCGGAGATAAATTTTCGTTTGACGAGGAACGAAGTATTATAATTGCTCCAATATAGTTATCGAAACGAAACATTGTTGCTACTTTATGTTTCGTGGGACTGTTCTGAATGCGAGTGCATTAATGTGTGCTTTCACATTCGTACGCGTGACGCATCGAGGAATATTTTAAATTAAAAATATCTATCGCTGTTACGTGCTTTGACATTTCAATCACTATACATACAATCGCTTTTGTGATCATGTCCGCTTGTTATGATTCACTCGAATTAGTAGAAGAGAGTACCTTTGAACAACTATTTTTTTTTAAGCACGTTTTTAAAGAACGACTATTCTCTCTGAAAAAAAATCATTCCGACTACACAATGCTTATATTTTTGAGCCACGGTATAGCTTTTGTCCGAGTAAAATGGTAATTTGAAACTCACACAAAAGATATTATTTTATCTCATATGCGTGTTCAAAACTTTCCTCTCATAAAACTAATAAAAATAAATTTGGATTACTAATGAATTACTAGCCATTTAAATGATAGTAATTTGCTATTTAAATGGTTTATTAAGTAATTTAAATGATATTTAATAATTGATTGATTGGCAATTAATAATTGTTTCTGTTAAAAATGTAAGAAAAAAAACGTTGAATGATTTTCTTTTGAACCAGTTTGATTGTTCCAATTCTTGTCACTAATATTTAAATCTACAAACGAAAGATTTTTTTGCAATAACCATCAATCAATTAATCTCGATTAATGTAATTAATTGCCCATTATCAAATTCTCTTGTTATAGCAGTTTAATTTTGTCCATAAGTGAGAAGACAGCGTTTGACCACCGATTATAATTACACTCATGTTTTAATCACATTTACAGTTTCGCTTTTTACGCGATAAATTGCAGTAATTTGCAATTATTTATGTTCACACTTGTTAATTGAAAAACGACAAAATTTATGGCAAACAGTAAATATTTCATTTAATGCCAAAAGGCCGTGTAAAATAATTTGTATCCTTAATTATAATAAATTGTATATTCATATTATATGACATCTTTGCACTCTAACGTAAGTTTTAAGATATAATTCTTGGTATAAAGAATTTTTATTCGAGAAACAAGCACGCACTTTATTGTTAGTATATGTATTGATAAAATGTTATACTGATTACAAAACTCTCTAAAATTTGTAATTCAGCTGCTACTATAGCAAGTTTACATATAGTAAGAGAAATCAAACAGAATCGTATTGAATATTACCGTATAGGTATACTTGCAAAACGAAGCAGAGGAATTAACAGACAGCATTATTGGATACCATGGATGCTCGTTAATTAATTACCTACCACTCGAATCTATTATGCATTGCGAGATGATATTGCGGACTACACGTAATCGATGCAATTACAAGCAAAACCAGAAGTTAGACGAGAGTATGAAAACGAGAGAATGTGTTTGCAATTAAACGATATGTTTCGAGCTTGCTGCTGCAGACTCACCGATCTCTACATCTCTCATCAAGAATTACAAAGAAACATTGGAATAATCGTCTTTCAGTAAATCGTAATCTCCTTTATATAAGCTCTATAAAGCGGATAAATTAAATTATTTCCTCTATAGTATTCTCCTCCGCATTTCTTCCTACGTTTGACCTCTAAATCGCAATGAGAAGCTAGGCAACTTGCAAGCGGAGGTGATTGATGCGGCCACTCCGAATAATATATTACTCGACAAATGGGCTTCCTGATCAGCTAGAGCCGAGCAATCGGCCGCGGCAATTCGTTCAATGACTTTGATTCGGCAGAGGGCGAATCTAAAGGCATGCCGTAGAGCATAGTTTCTAAATGGTAGTAATTTTCTCTGCCTAGCGATGTAAGGAAATTGTATTTTATTAACAATTACATTCCGTCGTTTCTACCCACGCAAATAACATTAACGTTATATCTTCCGTCTCTCGTCTTCACGAATTTTTAAATTAACGTAAAATAGAGTTTGGATAAATGTTTCAATTATTGACAGTGTTCTATTTACTAGAAATTTCGAACTTAAATACTTTTTTTTTAATTTAGAAGTTTGACGTTTTACTTTTAATGAAATGTTATAACGATACCAGGTACACTCCTTAAGAAAATTTAAATATTACAATTATGTAATAATATTAAAATACAATTGTGTAACGATATAACTTAATATTCAAAAAAGCAAGATTGAATTTTCAATATTTGGGACACTATCAGTAATTGGTCCATTTATCCTCTTGATTATTTTTTTTTTTTTTTTTCATGTTGCGATAGTTTCAATTCCACGCTGAACTGAAGCTAGAACTGATGTGTCATATTGTCGTGATGCACGGAAAATATGATAACATGCTACATGACATATAAAAATGTTACTCTAAACATGTTACAAGGTTTTTTCCTAGGTCTTTCCAATTTTCCACGTTGGCTGCTCCGAAGTAGAGCTTAGAGCAACATTTGCGACCTCGGAGGCATCATTACGAATCGCAAGAACAATGCAGCCTCTGCAGGGCATTTTCATTGCTCGCTGGCCATACGTCGTCGCACGCGGATGAAAACGAAAAGTCGAAAATAAATTATGCAGTTGTTCACAACTGTAAATCGAAAGGGATTCGTAGGGTGAAATGTGAAATCGTAAAAGACTGGCAAATGTACGCTGATGTAAAATACATGAAAAAAATGTCCTAATGGACGCGCAAGTTAATGGAATGTTTTAAATCTTATAAAAAATACACGTGGAAATACGTATGCTCTGGTGTATGAATATTAAAAATCTGGTCCATAAAGATATTCAAAATAAGCTTATTCGCTCTTCCACGTAATTTTTATTTTTATATATTGTACCTTTTACAGAGATAATATAGTATTATATCGATTTATTCTTATTTCAATATAATGTTTCCCTTTAAATGAATATAAATCTAATTTGATAAATCTCTTTTGAGATATAAGCTTGTCACGAATTCATTTAATGATCATTGCCCTTGTTACACTGTAACACGTAATTTTGAATAACTTTTACGAATTACTACGGTCTATAAAATCCAATTGGGACAAATTTGTCCCAAGTTTGCTTTGAAAATACACGAGACCAGTTTCGTACGGAACTGTCTGTAATGTCTGCAGAATTCGGGCCACAATTCGACTAGCTATACCGTGGCAGGGATTGTAGACACTGTAAAAGGCGGTAAGCAATTTCGTGAAATTCCGTTCTGCCGTGATACATCGAGTGGTATCCCGAGCGCACAGCGAGAAACTCTCACAATCGATGTGACCTGTTTCGAGAAGCCTAGCCTTCTGAAACCGTAAATTCCATTAAAATAATGTGCTGAATAATATGCTATTTATTTTGACTACAATGAGAAAATATTTGTTGCGAATTTCCAAACATAACGCGTATGGAATTATATAGAAAGGGTTTCTCTTTGTTTGTGGTCAAAAATATTCCTTTCGATATTTGGAATAGAAAATCCTTCGAAATCTATTTTGCGCGTGAAAGAAATACTTTATCTCTTTTATAATTTTGTAAATAATAAATATTTTCAAATATTTATAAAATTGCAACGTGAGCTGCTTATTATTTTGCATTTTATCATCCTAGCATTGGCGTTTTCCTCGAGATTCGCCAAGCCGTCCCATGTTGCTTCGAATCGGTAATCAATCGCGGCTTCCTTACAATTTCCGCGCTGCTTTCCTCGGAAAACCTATTCGGAACGAAGACGCGGCTCACTGCAAGTTATTTGCGGAATTTCTGACGGCGATGTTTCAGAAAATTGAATTTTTAGGATTCCCTCGCTGGGATTCAGGGAGTGTAAATTACGGCGCGTCAAATGCAGAAACCCTCTTTCTATATAACGGACGCGACGAGATTCGTGAAATGTACAATATGTGTGAAATGTACAAAATATACATGTAATCCAAGTATTCTGACGTTTTTTCGTCAACACTTAGAAAAAAGCATTGAAGATGTCTTCTTCTCACGTCGCTACCGTAAGTAAATTAGGAAATCTCCTTGATTTATGTGTCTATTAATTTAAAGCTCGGATGTCCGCCCGTTAAAATGACGGTTCCGGTGTAAAAAATCGGCACTAACGACTCGTTTAGCAGCTCGTCGGTGAGAAGAAGAGGCGAGAGAAAGGGACAGAGCCGAAAGAGCGAGCTGGCCCATTTATCTCCAGCGCAGCCGGCGATGAGCCGGTTTAGAGTACGAATATCCGAGCCCTATCTATCATATTAACGAATAGAAAGTAAAAATGATGACACATACAAATACTCTCTGATTGTAGCGAATTTCTCGAACGTCTGCTTTACCCGAGCGCAATCGGTTGACAACCAGAAGTATTTCCACGTAGAATTCAATAGAATATAACCGGCTTAAAAAAGAGAAAGAAGGAAATCGATTTTCTAAACGTGATATCCTGAATTATTACTTCGTTCCTGTATTTCTTCTTTTTCGTTAAATAGTGCACAAAAAATGATAATTTAACACGGAGGTACAAGATCCTGCATTAATGGTATACTGAACGGCATGAAGGTGTACTGTTTGAGGGTGTAAAAAATATACTTTGTCGCGCGAACAAAATAAATAATTCGATTGTCCAACTTGGGTTAAAGATCACAAAAACACACGAGTAAGGGTAGAGGAGTAAAATACGAAAGTATCACGTTCATTCACGACCGTAAGTTACAGTAATGTTAGTGACGTGACGAGGCCATTGCCGAAAATTTGGAAATAGTGCACTGTAGCGGCCACTGGTCAAACAGCAATAAAGTAGCACGATATATGCTCGACCGGCTGCAACTTACTGCAATTGCTGACGCTAACGGAATCATAATGAGAAACTCCGACGATCGGCGTGACCGGCGTAGCAAAGTCGTCGGCAGAGTCCGTCGCTCCGCTGCAGTTTTGGAGTTAGGAATCAGCGGCGAAGGCACAGGCGGCGGTCGCGCAAACAGAACCTCAAGTAAATTGCGCACCGAGCCGAAAACATACCGGCAAATTTATGCCGTTGTTGGAGGACATTTCAGATAACGCGATGACTGAGAACGCGGAAACTGCACGAAAGAAGAATATTTATGATTACGTGGCTGCAGGCCTGCGAACATCTCATCCACGTAAATTTCATTCCGTTTGATTTCGAATCAAGACAATGAAACGTAGGACACTGTTTTTTTATCGAATTTAGAGGTAAAAGTTTTATCATCATGGAACATTTAATTAAATTTCTCTTTGATCAACAATTTATATTGGTAATAAAAATTTTGTTTGCGAAAGCGTAGTGTCAAACAAATATAAAAGCGGTCTCGAAAATTTATTAAAATTGCTTCTTCGTAAAAATTAGCGAAGAAAAAAATTTTATAAATTTGGTTTAGATTTATATAAGTCTTATTACGGAACGTTGTATTAATTGTCAATAAATGGAAGATTGTACGAAATCCTTAAGATAACAAAATTAAAAACAAAATGTTCACAGAAAAGACATCTTTAACAAAATAAAATCTTTTTAATCTTTTTCAAAGAGATTCGAACATTGTTACAGAATTGAAAAAATTATATCTTTGGAAATTTTCTTATTCAACGCTAACATTGTTTTCCTCTATAATGTATCACTCTCGTAAATCACAATCTTATTGAAGTATGCATGTACGCGTCGGTAGATTTACAAGCTTCACACGTGCAACATAATTATAACAGTTTCCAAACTCAGTGAGATATAGCTCACAACTTGTAATTAGCGACGATATGTACATCGATTAAGAGTTTTTATCAACAGGCATGTCCGAGCTCTCATCGCGACCATAATCAGATGAGCGATCCCCAAGGGAGCGTTACGCTGATTGCAGCTGCGCCAGTTTAAGCTGCGCGATGTGTCCCTTCTATAATTGCATGCGGCCATCGAGCGTGGTGACTGTCATTATAGCTTCACAGCGCCGTGTGTGCCGTCACTTCGGAATTCATTAAAAATTGGATACCAGACATACCGCAGATACCGGAGCGTTTCATTTCGGATCCGCTGTCCGCGTAGTCCGCGTGTCTCTCGCAAGTAGCCGGTGGTAAAAATTGCGAGAAGCAAGCTTACAGCTTTCTATCCGTAATCCTACCTAACTTCATTCACAATAATCGGATTAAGACTCTTATGCAAACATTTGTATAGCCGCGCAACTGTACGCAAATGTGAATCTACTTGCCAGATTTCTAAAAGCTCTTTAGAGAAGTACTCTTGACACATATCTGAAAGCAGCTTACTTAACATAAATTAGTAACGAAGTTATTTCTAGAACGCTAACTCGTCGTACTTTATAAGCTTGACACGTCTAAGCATCACACATATAGAAGCATTTAATCAAATTATTAGTTATCGCTTAAAGATCTTAATTTAATTGACGAACCTCGCGATTTCGTTTCACTGAAATCACGTATTCGATCTAAATTGTGAAGAACAAAATTATTTACGTGGCTGATTATTTTGCGTCCTTTTCAGTGTTAATCAAGTAAAATGGAGAAATTTGAGATTGCGCTCGTCGAAATCGCGGTCCGCGACAACGTCTTAATCTCGTATTGCGGGACGTTCCTTTCCTGCATCGTCCTTGTAAACGATAAGCGTCGCAATGTCTCGAGACTCGTCATTATCACAACGTAATATGCGATTTCATTATCCGCGCGCCGGGCTCACGCTCGCCGGTATTGCGCATTGTATTCCTCACGTTATGCAGATGTCCTCCCCCCCCCCCTTCCCCCATCCTCTTTTGCACTACAATGTCAACGAAAGACCGAGAATCTGTATTAACCGCAGAAATTCCGGAAACGTGATTACACGATGCACCTCTTCCCTTATCGATAATATTTCTGAGAAAGAGCTCGAAAATGTGCGCAGTCAGCAAAGAAGCGGGAAGATAAGACGATTTTTTTTGTACTTTTTACTTTCGAAATAGCAGGTTGATTCTTTTCGGATGAAAACTCGAATGGAACGAAAAACATTTGGTAGTCGCAATATATGCTAACGTTATACTCATTATTTCTTAATATTTTTGTTATAAATTTTATTATAATATGTAATAATTTTGTTGACCCATTTAGCTGTATTTTAATTATCCATTTGTTTTATTAAGAATTTTATGATGAAAAGTAATGAGATTGTTACCACTTATTAATTACAGAAATTGTTGAACATCATTTTATGCGATGTAATTAATTTTCCTCGCGTTTATTGAAAATTTTTTTAAAATTCCATTTTTATTTCGTTTTTCTGCGTTATTAAATATTAGTTGGAGAGTTACGGTCAGCGATATAGCAAATGATGTATAAACAAAAATTTAATATTATTATTATAGAGAATCAATATTTTTTTTAATGCAAACAATACGCTATAAATTTTAATTAATTAGTAATTAATTCTGCAAATTCAGAGCTGTGAATAAGGAGAAAGAGAGGAAAAGATAAAGAAAGACAGCTGGATAGATAAAGAGGGAGAGTGGGCTTAAGAGAGAAAATGCTGCTGTAGAAATCATCTCGGAAAATATCCATCACTTTTACGTCTACACGAACAACTCGGCACTATTTTCACACGCTTCGGCGGCTTGCTCGTGCCAAGAACGAAGCGCATTCTATGCGTATTGCGAGCCAGCGACTTGTCGCACGCGCAACGCATGGGAATTCCAGCAAGAGCGGCGACAGTGGCGGCGGCCGTCGTAGGGTCATGAATTTAACATAAGAAAATAGATAAAGAATCCCGAAGAGAAGAAGCATACCTACGCTGAGGCGTTGCCGAAAGGCAAAGCGGGTGCGAATTCGAAATAAAAGATGGTGAGAGAGAGACGAGGCACGTGAATACAGACATATTCGTGCGTGTGTCAATGAGATTAATTTTTTTATTCATTTTTTTCACGATATACCCTCTGTTTGAAAATAAGCTTGATTATTACTAGTAAAAATAATGCAGTGGGCAGAAGTGAAAATTATTGGTGTTGCGTTTTGTTTCTTCAACTAGTAAAACCAATAGACGATCCCAAATAGTCCGAAACGTCATAAAGACTTTTGGTTTTACTGGTGGAAGAAGCGAAACGCCAATCATTTTCACTTCTGCCAATTTTTATTTTTACTAGTAGTAATAACCAAAACCATTTTTGAACGGACTAATACTCGAAAAAAGTTTTGGCAACGGATAAAGTCAGATAGCAGCCTTGAATTTGGAACAAATTCGCTTATTAGGTGAAGCTTAATAAGATATTGAGTTACGGATCATTTACATAAGAAAACGGGGTACATTCACTATTTTTATTTTTTTTACTTGAAGTATGATTGTCTCATAAACGTATATTCAAGATTGCTCATATTTTATTGAATGTTTGAAAAGCACGGTAGGTGCTTCCTTTGTGCCAGACATAGTAAGAAATAAGATGCCTTGTAGGAGAAGTTTCGATAATACCATGAGTAGATGGATCCTATGTTCTGACGTATTCATGAAAATATAGAAACATGTAGAAATGGAAAATGTACGACGTGCTCTGTATATATGCGTTTTGCGATGGCTGTTCGAGAATAGGTAAACAAACTCGGGAAGCATACCTATATTGTGATGTAAATTCTTGATAAAAATTATTATTATTTAGATGTAACAATAACATACCAATATGATACTTATATCGGTTTGATTGCACCGTACTGCAGTATTGATCTTTGTATTGATTTTTTTTCTTCGATTATTTAGAAACTTTGTGCATGGAATTTTCATGAGATGCAACGCTGCAAAATTTGAAAATAAGTGCGGAAATATAAATAAACAACTTACTTCAATACAGCACTTTGTTACCTATATATTTGCGTTATTAAAAACTATTTTTCGTTTGCAATAAAATAACAGATCGTTGGTTATAATAGAACGTATGTTCCATTACACCTGGGCCATTCGAAAGCCGACGATACGGCAATTTCAATTTGGCATTACGCGCGGGACGTCGAACATAACGGCAGCACAAAAGTCCCTCGAGTGAGCTTAGCTCATGAAGGTTCCATCGACGACGTACCACGAATGACAAGTACGACGACGTCTATTCTTCGTATGTCGACGGGCTATAGATTCGCGGAATCATACTCACCCCCAATGACAGCCGAATAGGCGGATTATTAAGATATCGAAAAGCCTGTCTGCGATCAAGTCAAGAGAGCGTTGAAGGGTGAGAGAGGAGGAAAATGACGGAGGAGGGGTTGGCGAGGAGGTGGATGGCGGGGAGGGGAGTTCAATAAATTTTCAATGCCTGGCAACTGGCGGATAGGAGGTGCGGGAAGCGAGACGGGGGTGACTGGATCTTCTTTCGACGGCGGATGGAACTGGTAACCCCGAAGCAGACTCACTCCTGATTACCATCGTATTAGGTTTTCGATGAGACCCTTTCTCCCTTCCTCTCCCCTCGCAGAAAATTCTCTTCGCCACCTGAGTTGTAATGAAACCAACCACCTCTGCGCGCGTGGACGTACAAGGGGCTTATGTTCTTCGACAGATCTCATTCGCCAACAAAATATTCCATCTTCGACTTGGCCATTTCTCACCTCGACGGCTTCGATCGGCGCGGCGCGCGACGCTTTCGCGTTAGACGAATGATCTTTCACGAGTGTGTCAAAGGGAAAATGAAAAAAAAAACTTGTCAACCTTGAAACCTTGAAATTAGGAGGGGAAACGTTACAAGTTTCCAATGTTCACGATAATAACAAATAAAGACTAAGTAATGTAATATGTCGAACGAGCAAAGGATATGCGCGGGATATCGCAAGTTTTTCCACATCTTTTCGTATACATTTGTCCTGTTACATTTCGAATATATTCCACATGAAGTAACAGAAGTAGCATGAATGATGATACCCCTGAAAGTATCGGAGGCGGAGATGTGCTGCGATAAAGTGGGTACGAATATGGAGAAAGCTTATCGTATAGCGGCACACGCTATTTTTCGGATTAGATCTCTCGCACGGCCTCGCTGTCGGATTGGATCTCGCGCGGCAGTAAAATTTAGAGTGGAGAACGCGAGTAGACGCGCTGCGAAACGTGACACCGTACGTTTACCTGCATCTAAGGAACTCGATAGAAAGCATTTCAGACGTCTCACGTGAGCAAAAGACTCCGAGAGCCTGTAAAGAAAAAGTAGGTAAATGTAGGATAGGATTGCTTCTCTGCAGAGGATCAAACGGGTTAGATCGGATGTCTCGTGAGCTATACTGACGCATTTCTGACATGCATTTGCGCACGCCGAACGATTCACATGAGATTTCGTGATGTATGGTGTTATGTAAAATCGATTAGGAGACCGACCAAAATATTTTAGATAACTATCTTCTGTGAAACGAATATGTTTTTGCGAAAAGAAACTAATTCATAATATAAATTATTAGAGTTGCATGAACGATGTAACGAAATTGAATAATCGCTCAAAATTAAAGAGATTTAATAAAGAAACGTATGCAAATATCCTTCTTGGATTTACACGAGTTTTGAAGATAAATCGCAGTATAAATTAAAAAAAGAAGAAATATGTATTTTTTAATAAATGTTCTTATACACGTTAGGAAAATGACACAATCTTCTGAAAAACTTTTATATTTCTGCACATATATTATCAAAACAATAGAAATATGCAAGAATATTTTAAATAAAAATTCTGTATACTGTGAAAAACGTTTTATAACTTTGTGCAGATTTTTGATGTTGTATTTTTAAAATAGCCCATTACATTTACTACTGTTTTTAAGAATTTCAGAGTGCTTTTATTTCAGAGTGATTAAATTAAAATTCATTTAGTAAAATATTTAATTATATATACCAACAATAATTTCTCTGAAAATGCACACACATACATTTTCGAAAAAAAAACTTTAGAAACTTTACATCCCTTGCCGCATGCTATCCATTACCGTTATCTACTTGCTACTTGACAACAGCTTCTTTCTTTTCCTTATACTTTCTCACAATATGAAATTTAGCGCTGGAACCTCGATACAATATAACATTGCAGAATTATTTATTTCCTGCCATCAGGATTTAATATTTGTGTCTAAGGTGCGCGGGGGTTGGATACAACAAGTTTCCCGCGTTTTCCAGATTTGGCACGCAGATGCTTTTTAATTTATAGCAGTCAAACGTCACCGAGAATTTATACCAGCTCGCAATACTGTTGCCAAGCAGAAATCTAAACGGCAAGCGAAGCGCCTCTGGGGACCGTCAGAACATCACGTGCGAATTTGTGAAGATAACTCCCACCCAACGTATGTCCCGACGTTCGCTTTCGAGGAGAAACGCACATTTCTCGTACAAAGCTATGTTCATTCTATGCGATATCGAGAAAATCTCAATCTCACTTTTATCGATTTAGACAGCCAGTTTCATCTACATACTGCACGGTAGCCTGAACCATTTCTACCAAGCGAATCGCATGCAATTGACAGAACCAATTGAAGGTCTGCGACGAACCGTAACGTACCACGCAACAATAATTCAACGCGATTAATCGCGCCCATTGTGCCCTTCCTGTGACTAAGTGTTACGCTAAGCAGGGAAATTAATTCTTTCTTCCTTTGAAGTATATTAGAATAATGTGCATTCTGCCAAGTTATTATGCATTTATTCATACACTGAGAGAAAACTGTTTATTACTATAATATTAAACGGTAAAATAATTATGATTTTTATTTTTATATTTTTTATCATTTTTATAATTATTACTACAGTAATAATAATAACCTTATGTTTATAATTCTACTAATTATGTAAAAAAAATTTTTAATTTTATCTTCAAATATTAAAATACTAAAATATCAGGCTGGTCAATGGCAAAAATAAAATTAACATTTTTATATAATGTAATCATAATTACAATAAACGTAATTTTTTTTAACATTCGCTTACTATTTAAATAATAATAATTAATAGTTATAAATGTTATAAATATATAGTTGACATCAAAAATAAATTATAATTAAATTATGATAATTAAAATCCTCTTTTTCAATGTACATATTTTTAACAATTTTACGTACCAACATTTGTGAATAAATTAGCGAGTAAATCGTACATTTTTGAATTTGTTTCAAAATTGATTCGAAGATAGAGAGGAAATGAGAAGTATAGACTTCCAACACATTCGCGTTTATATAAGGTCGATAAAATACAATGAAATATGAGTAAAGGTGAAACTGTCGTGCACCAGATGGGAAATAAAAGCTACAGGGTAATCAAGCACACGAGAACTTTATTTATGCGATCACTACAACACTATTTTACCATATCTATGAGTTCATACGTTACAAATGGCAAACCGCCGTGCCACCGGCAGTCTTACGGCCACAATATACGCCGCAAGAAACTATGGAGGAGCCACGACGCGCAAGCAAGATCGGTAGATGTGCAATATAGAAGTATGCGAATGCATCGGAGGTTAATAACGCTTCATGGGCCCGAGATTCAAACTTTGCACGACCGATGGAAGTAACGATTTCACGAATGCGAGCCCATTACGGTTCGCGCAATATAAACTGGAATCGACATAAATGAAAGCTTGCGCCGTTGTGAGCCGTGCGGTGAATTTAAGGAGAGCCTTGGTTCACTCGGGCTGCTCTCGGAGAAACGCCATTGCACAAACGTAACGTGATGTAACGAAGTCGCGTAGCGTTATTTCATTTTGATGTTCATTGAATTTCAATGGCGCCCGCCCCGCGAAACGACTGAAAATTTCCGGCGAACCCACCCACGCGAGTCGTATTGTCGAACGTTTACTTAATGTAATGTTTCGCTTTAAGGGTATTTACGTTCACCCTTATCTCTCTTTCGACGTGGCACGTTACCGTATAAACGGAGGATAGATTGCCTCATAACCGTGCACTGTAAAGAGCGAGTTGTATTATTGCGGTATCCTTGACAGAGACCGAGAACGCCTCGTTTCTCGCGAGTTTGAGGGCAACGACACACGATGAGGAAATTCCGCCTGCGGATCCCGATTGTAAAAGGTCAACTGATCTTAACGAGCACGAAGCACAACAATCGGACACGCGAGCAGGGTCACGCGCCGACCGCTTTGTCGTCTACTGCCGGATTCCAGACTAGAGTCTAGGCATGGTAGGTGGAGTGGCTTATGCGCGCGCGCGCGCACGCTCTTATTAATGTACCCGCGATTGATTTACCGATCACTCGAGATGTCAATCCGATGGCTCGAGACCATCATCGGGTCGCTCCCTAGCAAGCGAACGGTCGCGCCGGCTTCCGGGCGGCGCGACGCGGCGCGGTGCGGCGCGGTGCGGCGAGTCGTCGTCGTCAGTCGTGCCTGATGTATCTATTGTTACACGCTGACACGACCCATAAGCGCGTGTTGCAAATTGCAATACATCAGTATGGATGTACGCGACACGTAGCACGTCGAACCGAAGGGTGTTAGAAACGCGCGACCCGTCACTTACGAGACGATGTAATTTCGGTATGAGCTACTGCCTCGCAAACGTTTTGTAACGAGAGTGTCGTCTGACAAATAGCGCTACGACCGCATTGAGCGAGTCGTTTTTTTTAATTTAAAACAATAGATCTCCTGTTGTGTCACTTCTCCTTTCTCATCGGAACAGAACGACAGAGTAATTACGAAAAGTAAAGAATTATATCGAAACTGATTATTAAAACTTCAAATGAGCTTCCGTTTATAAGCTGGCATTTAATCCGTTAGATGTATCCATCACTTGATTTTATTTATTAGCACCGACAATCGTTAAAGTATTTTTATTGTTAATAAAAGCCAAAAAATAACGGATCGGCAGTTTAATATCAACGGAAACTTGGAAAGCGTGAAATTAGCCATTGTGGTCCTTTATGCGCAATTATCCTTTGTTCCTCTTCTTCGAGCGATGAAGCGAAGAAAAAAATAACAAGAATACTCTCATGAATAAATTCGCAGTCGATATAGTGTTCGTTCTGATCCTTCATTTTTTACCCGCCCGCGCGAACGAACACTTGATCATTGTCGAACGATACAAACGGACGAATGGACAAAGCAAAAATATGACTATATTTCACGTGAGCTTAATTACGAAACATAGTAATATCATTATTATTGGAATTTAAATTGCCAAAAGGATGAATAATACGCTGCACGCGTACAACAGCTCGTAAAATAATCGCAAGCAATGTTTGTGGTAATTGCATCACTTATTCATGAAATGTTCTACTCTTGGCCATCACAAAGGCAGCCCAGCTTTTGATAATCTCTCCGTTAACGAGAAACCTAACGAGAATAACGCCGTGACCAACGTTAGTTCGGGTCCGGCTTTCGTGCCAATCAAGAGTGCATTGTGAAAATTTAAGTGTCCAAATAACTAATTATTTTTATACAATGTTTAACGTCGAATATTAGTCACATGACATACATTTTTTTATTACTCTCTGGATAATTAATCAAAATTTTTACTTTTTCATGAATACATTGACAATTTACAATGTGCGACAATCTCCGAAGATATCCGATGCATTGAAACGATATAATAACAGTATTCTCTCTTTCTTTCTTTCTCCCCCCCTTCTCTCTCTCTCTCTCTCTCGCTCAGCCAAAAATAAAATTAAATGACGTTAAAGAGAAATTTACTAACTTTCCAAGTAGCATACATAAGATAATCGATAGAGACTCGCAACATGATATGTTGTCTCCTGTTAGCTCCCTTGAGGATATATTACTTTAATAATATTTCATATCTCTGACTTTTTCTCATTACGCGATAAGAGTTGTGATTTACGAGAGTTTTGCTTAACTTTCACTATGAATTTACGATTTATCTCAACTCCATCCTACAATTGGTTTTATTTGTGCGCGCGCGTGATTACCGCGTGAGAGGGGAAAAAAATTACGGCAATTCGTACGGGGCGCGAAAGCAAATTTGCACTTTCACTGTATTCGAGAAATGTAAATGAATGCCCAGACCGCCCAAAGGACCAAATTTATTCGCGTCATGAAAATTATTTCACTCTCGGCGTTACTGCCCACTCGATCCATCGTCAGCACCTGTGCTGCTTCAATGGAATCACTCGATCGCAGTAAATCGAAAGATTGCACTGGTTCTCTATTTTACCCCGTTTATCGACGGCTCGACCCTTCCTTCATTTCCTCACACATGCAGGCAGATTCTCTCTCTCTCTCTCTTTCTCCTCTCACCCTTCAATTCTTCTTTCGAAAACTGGCTCTGCCTTCATTCTCCCTTTACACGGAAATAATCGATTTATATGCGTATTTTCCCTACCCATGTCTCTCTTCCTTTTGTAGATTTTTCGCACAGTTTCTCATCACAATCGTGGAGAATCTTTGGGATCGATATCAAGCAAAGTGCTAATTCGCACAAATAAAAGTGCGGGAAACGATGGGAATGAGCGCTCGCGAACTTGAGGATAAAAGAAATTAAAAAGTCTCGAGGTTCGCCGAGACTCATAAAGTCGAACATTGGATGGAAATGCCAGAGGAGCGCGTGAGTCAGAAGACAAAATGTAGCAAAGTGGGGCAAGGAAGAAAAGGAATGAACAAATGAAGTGGAAAGAGAACTAGGAAAGAAAGCGCGGAAGGAGAAAGAAAAAGAGAGAAACGGACGGTGATGAACGGGCCAAAGTTAATTTCTTCGCGTTTTAATTATAACGACACCGATAATAATATTATACGGGTTTGATATTCGACGATGCATGAAATCCCATTGCCGCCGGTCTCGCCGAGAGACCAATGGGTCGTAATCGTGCGAAGTCGGACGGACAATCGACACGAGCGAGGGGAGACAACGCGATTAATTAATTGGGCTCGGTTCCATATTTTTGCCGGGGAGGGAATCAGTTTCAATTTAGCGATATGTGCTCGAGGACACGCAACGCGCACGATTTCCGTCATTACATTACGAAACCGGTATCGACACAAAGAAATACGAAACATCGACGAGTTCTCCGAGGCCAGACGGACTTAAATCGATATTCACACCTCTAATCGCACACTCGTGTCGCCTCGCACACATTCACCGTCTTCTTGCAGAAGCTTTTTCTACTACCACCACCTCCTTCCTCCCCACGTCTGCTTTTGGCAGAATGACGGTTTCTCGACGGCTGTACGAGTCCCTTCGTACCTTCAAAACGATATTTCCTTGAAAGCGCCGAGCGACTTCTTTGTATCGCGTTGTACTTTAATCTATCCGCGGGGATTCTTTGTCCTCTAGTAAGAATAAAGAAAAAGGCGAGCTATTCTCCCGGGATGAACCCCCGACTTGCTAGACAGCCGCGAATGAATGTACCCGATAGAACTCTTGGTTTTCGACCGTGATAATTACGATCGTAATACGAATGCCATTTTAATGAGACGATCGATTGATTCCTGCCTGCGGATTATTCCTCGCGTAATGAACGGATTCAGTCAAGTATAAGATAACGTAATTGTTGCTAAAACGTTGCTTGAACTACTATTCGAATTCCGCGTTATCAAGTAAAATATAATTATAACGTAATATGAAAAGCAGTGTACTGAGGAGAGCGTGAAAAGAGAGAATTAAAAGTGGATTTGAATAAGAGAAAGGAGAATAGGGACAAGAACAAAGTTGTAGGATAAAAATTTTGTAACATTGTAATAATGTGATAAGAGATATATATAATTAATATAAATGATAAATCGAGTAATAGAGGTTTAAAAATAAGAGATGACGGTATAAACAGTAAGAAGTTTTTATGAAAGTCACTAGATTTTAATTAATTAATAAATTCAAGGAACGAATGAATAGATGATGCGACTGAAGTTTTATATTGTAAATTATTATTATTGATATTTTTCTTTTCTACATCTAAGAAATATATGATTTTTTTCTATAAAATTATTCTTTTTCTCGTGAATGTTCGTATTTCCTAAAACTTAAAATATTCATAAAAACTGCAAGATTCGAAAAATATATAATTTTATAATTGTACGCGTCCATTCTATAGTGTTTAATTTTAGAAAGCTTATTAAACGGCAAACGCTTCTTATATAATTTTTTGCCAACTCTCTGTCGCTATAGTAACCAGGAGAACTCTGATACGTTCCATTTAACACCATCGCCACGCGGCTCTTTTGCGCGGTCTCTAAGAAAGCTCCTTTCAACTTCACAGGGCGAACGAAGGGCTTTGAGAAGTTCGCGCACCGTACCGGCGAACGCGGGTAATCGAACGGTGTGCTCGAGCGGATTTCACTCCGGGATGTCGCAAAAATTTCTCGTCGAGTCCGCCATACCGTTCCGAAATATCCGGGATCGAGAATCGCGCGCCTGACGGTAAGAGAACGCCATAGCAGTTCGCTCCACCAACCAACCGACGCGACGCGAAGCGACGCGACGACCCGCTCTCTTTCCAGTCAGAAAACCGGCGCGGCGGCGAGCAACTACCGTCCGGGAGAAGATATATAACCCGAATCCATTACGGCATCCTTTAAACTTGTGAGAATTTATCACAAACCGATAGTCATTCGACCGTAATCTTGCACGAGTAACCCCGCTTTGCTAGGGCTAGACACCGTACGATCGGCTTTTAGAGGAACACCCACTATTTCCTCCTCTATCGATCCAAGAATCACTCTCACCTTGGTGGCGATTTTCGAGCGCGAAAGTACGTACGGACACGCACGTATCGCGCGATATAGCCACTGATAGATTCGTTCTATAACTGTCCGCAGATGCAAGTTATCGATGTAACGCCGGATGACGGAAAGCTTTCGGAAGCTTTACACGGTAAATCCATATGTCAGCCCATTTTTTATGCTTTCAAAAAACTTCAAGAAACTTACTGTTTCATCATACATTCGTGTAACGTTCATTTCTTTCATTATTTTTATAAGTTATATCAATTTTGTATGTTACAATTTTTGCGATTTTGACAAATCGAGAAAATGAGATTAAAACGTTGCAAAAATATGTGATGCTTAATCTCACTTTTTACTCATTTATTTCAATCACACAATTTTATTTCTCTCGGGATATAAAAAATTGAAAAAAAGTAATAATGGTAAATTAATTTTCATATTTTTCCAAGCAAATGGAGGTAAACTTTGTCCTGCGAATGAATATTTAATAATACTTTTTATATAAATTTTATAATTCCATTAATTCATTAACTATTTAAATTTTTGTTAAAAAAGAATTAATTAATTCTACGTAACATTAATTAGTAATTAATTACCGATATTAGTTAATTAGCTATACTGCATAATATCTAACCATAAGAGAAGCAAAAAAGGGACTAGTGATAATCAATATCACTTGAACTGTGAATGCTGATAATAAATGCGCATAGTTAAATACACGCGGAAGAATAGTTACGGAGACATGATTTTGTATTGGTCAATTATATAATCACTCATCAGAATTTCAATAATAATATTCATTGAAAAATGCATACGGATGAAGATTTTTGTTTTTCACAGCTTTGAACGTTAAATAAGATCTTTTCTATCAAATTGCTCTTTTACGTTTTAAAAATTTGAGAAATTTACGTTTAAAATTGCAAAAATAAGCAAAGTTGCGAATTCTAGTACATATTGGCATGTTATAACTACGAAATATAATGTGTTGAAAAATTTTACTGCAATTAAAATTAAGTATGTTGTCAGAACTTTTATCCCTTAAAAGAAATTTCTTGTATCGATTAGAATTAAAAAGATATTTATGATTAATAGAGAGTCATGTGTCAGCTGTCAAAGTTCAGACCTTCAGTTGTATTTAGCACATAAAAAACCACAGAAAACGATCAACTTTATTTTTATACCAAGAAAAATCGCTTTTTATCGAACAGTCATTATTATAACAATTATTACGACAATTAGATTTTTCGATTTTCTGGAATTAAATTTCTGGAATTGAAATGTATCATAATTAAAGGATAGATAAATTCTGATAATTTTGGAAAATTTTAGAAAACGTTATTAATCTCTCCCAAGCCACGAACGTAATATCGTTACATTTAACACATTTGAAATTCATGGCGGGCAGGTGTAATATTCGTATACCATGTTACACATACATCCGCGAACATAAAACCACGAAGCGCGCACTTATAGTTGAGGACAATAAAAAGAAACGACGTCACCGGGAATCCTAAAAGGAGTCATCGTCTCCGAATCGAGGAGGTTCTTCAACTTTAAATCGGCGCGCAGCAGGAAGCGTGTTTCCCGCTTCCACCTTGACGCGTCTCTTCCCGGACCTTGCCCTAAGTTACCGCACGTACGACGAGAGCAGTAAATTTTCGGGAGCTCTATCCCCATCGAAGCGCCGCGAAACTATTCCACATGAGGATCCCGGTCGCCGGGTCTGGGCGACTGGGTGGATGTACGAAGGGAATGCTCTTCCTCGAAGATCAGCGATTTCCGGAAACGAGGCCGAAAGGAGATTACGTATGTGCCAATACTCGGGGAATCCGGTCTTTCAGAGAGAAGCGGTCCTCGCCATTCTCGCCATCCTCGCCTATCCGTTCCCCATCCTCCTTCCGCGAACGACTGTCCCGAGACATAGCAGTTTCGTTGATCGAGGCGCCCGCTTTTCGCCGGAATATCATACATTTGTTTCCGCGGGAGGACCGAACCCGAACGTCTCTGCCCGGGAGTTTACGGGCGCCCAGCCCAACCCGGCAGCCGTGCTCGTGCTCGTGTGACATAACGAACGTATTTGGTATTCGTCGCGGTGGCAGCATCGATTCGGTGCTGCCGAACGGCAATGCATCCCTTACGTTCGCTCTGTCGTACTACAAAGCGGATATCGAATGGCTTCCCGCCTACGTGAAATCTATGCATTTCCCGTCTCTGTACATTCTACAAACTAGTTCTATTACCGGAATAATCATAACCGGAAGAAATGATGGCGCGAGCCATTGTTCCGTGTCGCGAAGAGATCATTTTAATGGATCATTTTTTTTGCGAAACGGAGAAGCGTGCGAAAAGTAAATATAAATCGCGACGTGCCCGTCCGCGTGATGCAAGAGACTGACAAATATTCCGCATATGAAATATTCATCGGAATCTTCCTGTTGTACTCAACGGTATACCGAAAAAATAATTCATACGCTGGAAACTCCGTGGCTTCTCTTATTGGCGCTTGAAATATTCAAATCACGTTTATACTCGTCTGGGGTTCTCCAAATCGAGGTATTCCAGACGAATGCCACACGCCTCTCGAGCAGAAGAAACATGCGAAACGTATTCTCGTCTTGGTTAATTCGACCGATAGGAATCCTTCCTCCTCTCCCTCTCCCTCTCCATCCCCGCAAGCTAGTTTCCTGCAATTTGACTTCTGTTCTCTGTCTGCATCAGAAAAACAGCTTAACTGTCATTCTCCGCCTTTCACGGAAAATCTTACTGGCACGCACGGTTGGGAACGAACGAAATGCATAAAATGTCGTTTCCCTTCAAAGATAAATAGTTTATAGTTTCGAAAGACGAATAGTCGCTAACGTCACAGTTCGATATCATGTATGAGTAACATGTGGCTATACGTACGAAATTGTATGCGAAGTATCGTAACCCATTTTCGCATAATTTTGGAGCGAACGGATCGGAACTTGTTCGAAACTACGATGTGAATATGTAACGCAAGACGTCGCGTAGATTCACGTTAGCTCGAAAGCTGCGTCTAAAGTTTGTTACTATATTACATGATACTAATCCCTAATATGAGGATTCCCGATAATAATTTATCGAAACATAATTTATTTTACACGTTTGTTAAATGTAATTTACATTTGCGAATCGCGAATGCATGTATCAAATGATTACAATAGTCGTTTGGTACTTGGCGTGATGCGATAATATATTATCGACCATATACGATCATGTATGAACGATAAAACATTTATCATAAATTTCGCTGTACCACGCTATAAAATACAAAACGATATTACGAAACGACGTTCTATTATAGAGCACTTTATGCGCAAGGCACTTGGCGAACACTTTCATTATTTTAAGATAGCAATTATTCATGAAGGAATGAGTACCAGATTCAAAAGCGATCGAATATATCGATTATATAGAAAGCGGGAGCTCTCTCTTCATGGAATCTTCCTCGAGTGCGCGACGATCTTCTTTTCAAGATCACAAACCGCGTAAGCTCAACTGATAATGCAAAGTTAGATAAACTCCCGCCTTTCGAATCACGCAAATCTCGAGGCGATCGCGGACCCGATCTAAAGCGAATTCGCGTTCCCGTTAGCCACCGAAGACGGCAAAATTGGAAGGTGGTAATCCGAACTAGGACACCCCGAATTCACTTAACCCACCCAGTTTCAGAGATTCTTCGCAAGCCACTTCTAGCGGAGATCCTCCAAGTGAAAACGTTCGAAAGAGGATAGGCGCTGCGGAAATTGGTAGCTTCTTCGATGCTAGCAAGCCCAGGCTTTGCTTTTCCCCTCCGCTGAGAAACAAGGTAAACCGGTTAAAAGGCGATGCACAGAGAAGCAATATCCGCAAGCAGTCGGATCTCTGTGCGAGCAAAAGAAATCCCATGCAGGGAGATCAACCATTTTAAGGAAAGTCCATCTGACGAAATAAACGTGAGGTGCGCTTTAACTAAATAGTCCTCGATTTAAAACTCGATTTACTCTGACATATATATTGTTATATTTACCCTTTGGGTGTATGTCCGATTATAAATGCTGATTTATGTTAAAATTACAATGTGCGCTATGAACGACAAGATTTGAATTAATCGTTCTTTTTATACTAGTAATTCCAAGGACAGGAACATCCTTACTTGTTTGACAGTTATTTAAGTTTAAAAAAAGCGTTATATATTTTTTTTTAAAATTTTGTATAAACGTAGAGAAGACGACGTATCGTAAATTAAATTTGATCATTTTGCTCTTTTGTTGGCAGTCAAAATTACTCCAAGATAATATTTCGTGAAGCGATAAACACATAATATACGAGATACGTAAGATGTATACGAAATACGTAGGACATATATGTACTGGAATACGAGCAAGTTTTCCGCTGCAAAACGACTGAAGAGATACTTCATGTAACATCCCTGGGGCAACGCGTTATCATTCACCATATACAAAGAAAATATGCCCGAATGAGAATTCGTATTCACAACCATCGATATAAACCGCGAGTATGCGAACAAAACAAATAATCCTTTTATGAATCTCTCTTAAGAAAATAGGCTATCCGTTTAACAGTGAATTTTGCACATGTCAATGCGCTCCATTTGCCATACCAGCCGTATCTTTTCGATTTTATTCGAATTTTTGGCTTCGATCGCGATATATTTATTTCTTTTTCCCCGTTCTATTTCAGTGATAGACTGACTGGCGTCTTTTTCTTGGTCATTTACGGTCGCAATAAACATCGAATTTTTATTAAATTAAAAATAAATTGTTTCTAATTTCCATTAAGACTACAGCTTTTATACGAGTTCAAAAACCAAATTGCACGCATCATATGCCTATTGATCAAAAACAATTAGACAAATGTGATATTATGAACAAAACGCAATTTACCCAATATGGGATTTAATTAAATAAAACGATATTAAAAGCTTATATCACGGAAAATTAAATCGTAATTGCGTTACAATGAGAACATATTTGCAATTAAGTGCGGTTTAATGACACAATTATATATTCATAGTAAATCTAACTGGCAAAATGATTGCGCTAGTGCCAATCAAACTTAACGAGGGCTGTTATCGCGTCGTCCCAGCAAATGTGGCCGCCTGACCTTAATACCCCGTGCAAAGCGCTATTCGTGCCTACGACAGCTCACGCACTATTACACAGATTTCTATCAATTACGATCGGATAGCTGACTGTCGCCGGTACACAGGCAGTACATAGTCGCGATGTCTTCCGACGAATTTATCCGTTAGGTGATTATTCATCTCCGATATATCGCTCATTAACTTTCTCTTTTCTCACTGTCCCGTGCTTGTGTATTTCCGCGCGTTATATGATCGCTCGTTCGAGTGAAGCTTCACTTTTAATCTACAATTCGCGTCTCGACATCAAGGAAATGTGCGGAGCGTGTATGTCCGAGCGATAAAATGTATCGCTCCAAAGTTTTGCACATGATTTGCAATCAAATCGCTCGAACGACGCGACGCTCCGATAAACGAACTGGATTCACGGTACGTTTAACCGCCGAATGTAATATGCAGCAAACAAGTTTCGCGAATGCACACGAAACATGCGCGTATGGCGCGCGCGAGTCATGCCCGCACGCACAAGGAAGCCGTAGGTAATCTCTCAAGACGTGCGGTCGGAACTTGCAACGGAAGAAGCGTACTGGCATCGAGTTTTACGCCGCCACCTATCTCTACATATCATGCTCTGCCATGGTTTTATGCGGCAACTGTAGCGGCATATTCTTGAAATTATGCGTAGTTTACGACAAGAAGCGCAATACAATAGCCGAGTGTACGACGCAAAAACAGTGCCGAGTACAGTTTCGACTGACACTACCACCCCGTGCGCGGTGAATTAATCACTTCCACCGTCTTAAATAGGAGCGGAGGGGAGAAATCATAAACGTTAGAGTTCTCGCGAAGCAGTTATTTTACTGCGTCGTTTGTTGAACATCAAACTTATTACAATGACAACTATACTCGTACTATTTGAAAGAATTATTTAGAATATCAGTACGGTGATTTGTTTGTAATATTTACTTATAGCTGCATATCATATCAATACATTATTGAGAAATAAATGTATTAAACCGATCAGTAGCTACTAGATGCCAAAGCTCTTCATCGAATAATTAATATGCATGCGCATACATGGTGTTGACACAGCAGTGTGTCAAAAAGAGCGATTACTAATTGAACCATGAGGTTCACAAGTTGTGTTGCATGCCTAAATAATGCAAAAGCAAAACAGCCATGTGTTTTATCGAAGCATAGTTTCAAAATTACAATATATTATTATTTCGAAATCGATGTAACGTAAATCATGAAATTCAATCGAAACTGTCGAGCTCTCGTAACAAATAGCAGCAATGTGGGATGAATTATTAAAACAGTTTATATTAATAAAGGAAGTTTTTACCGTATCGAGATTTATAGAGATTATGAATATTTATTCTATAAATATTCTCTTTGTATAAAAATCCAAACTCTATGCTGCATAATTTTTTCTATATTAAAGTTTAATGAAATTCTCGCAGCATAAATGTTTCATAGGATTCTTGTAAAAATTATCTTAAAAAAACTTAAATCTTACATCTTAATTTATACATCTCGTATCTATATACTATATATATGTATTTATATCACAAATTTTGACGCCATAAATCGATGCAAAAGACATGACGAAGGAGAGTGGCAAATAATTCAACAAAGAATCGAGAAAACAAGAAGAACGTTTTTAGTTTCACATAAACCTTTTAATTCCATTGCTGAAACTTCTTTGGGGCTCGACGAGAGGTTCTGACGGGGAAATGGACGTGCTGAAAGAGACACGTTTCGTTTTTCCCCGGGTGGAAGTGCGCTGACTGTTTTCATCGCGTTAAAACAGCGCCACGAAGCAACGGAGAAACGTTTTCGCGCTTTATTACCGTCGGTGTTGCATGAAGCGCTGAGTACGCTCTCAAGGAGTAACGTACATATATAGCCGTACACTTGGATCGAAACGATGTATGTCTAGTAAAGCGCATTTTCTACTGAATTCTCAACTACCTTCTTCTCTTCGCGAGTTATAATCCTCTGTCGCATCGACTTGAAAAGAGCATGCTTTGAACCATTCACTCGTGCGAGTAGACGAATTCCTCCTTCACGCACTGGTATTCTTTAGTAACTAGTATTCTTCAAACTTGCCGATCGACAAACGGATGGCAAACGTCCGAAGGTTTACTTTCTTTTCTCTCTCCTTCTCTTTCTTTCTCGTATTTATCTTAACAAAATAATCATTAAGAATCATAAAAAGAAATGTATTTGTTTTCATAAATGCTCGTGGACAACTGCCGTCGTTAGCCAATCCATTTGTCGCCGCGTGTGATTTAATTCTATCAATATTATATGCCGATAATCCAAATCGAGTAGTTGTACGCGATCGCGATATCTTAGTTTACTAATGGCGCGTCGTACACCGGATTTCTGGAGCACGGAGCGTTTATGGCGATCGTGCCAGGAATGCAACATATGCCCTGCGAACAACATATTCCCCAGGATCAGTAGGACGAATAGAAACCGGAAAGGTATACCGGAGCCGAGTTTGCCCAACCACTCGATCGAAATACTTAAGGAAGGATAGCTGCAACCGGGATTCCGATATAACGCTGAACCGACGTTTCTCTACGAAGATTAATGTTCAAATTGAAAACGTTTCTTGAATTTCAAGTGAATCCGTCCTTAATCGCTCGCTGCAAAATAATTGGAGTACGTTGACTTTCTCTCTCGCTCGATAGTAAACAGAGTGAGAGGAGATCCGATTCGGTTACCCTCTTCGAAATCGGAGACTCATGTACCCTCCTCTCGCAATCGCGCGTAGATGTCTCGTGCGTATGCGCATTTACGCACGTGTATTGGTGGAATTGTTACTTTGTTCCGTCATTTTAACGGATATCTTATTTGTCGATAAATTTTACATTCGAGACTAAAAATGTTCCGAAAACAAAAGTTGACTAACTTGACTAAATTGTTCAACTCGATTAAATTTCTCCAGTTCAAGTATTTATGTATTTAAATTAAATATACGAATAAACTGAATTTAAAATACTTATGTATTTTATATATCTAAATTAAATATAGAAGTTTAATGAAATTGAAGAATTTAGTAAGCTAACAATTTTTTACTCGGTATATTTTCGATAAATGAAATACTCTTGAAACTTTTAAAAGAATTTTCTAAAATATTTTCCAGTAGATCCGTAGCGCGCGCATGAAACTCTTTCGAGAGTTTGTTAATCATATTTTGTGGAAAAACCTCTCCCGAGTGTTTTCCGGCGAGTCCGTCGACACCACCAACGATCCTTACTGGATTCGAGTTTTAAAGCCTTTTGGCACGCGTGAAACGTCTCTTGTGGTGTGTTTTACCGCCCGATCGTAAAGGTGGTGTTGGTCGACGCGCTCCGCGGAAGCGCAAATGTGAATGTGAACGAGAATGGTGCATCCCTATTGAGGCTTTTCGTGCCGCGATCTCGCCATCCAGGTCAGAAGGAAAGAGACATTCGTGAATTCAGTTGGGCGTGAATGGCGCGATATCGCGGCTTGGCGCTCGCAGAAAATCGATTCGGTCTAGACACCGTCTTTGTGATACAGATTTCTGAATCGGCCATTGCCGTCGCTCGATTACGCGTAAAGAGCTTTATGGCCGTTCATCCTTTCTGCATAACATATCTCCTTTGAAATCTACAATGTTAGAAGGAAAGCTTATTTATCATAATACTCCTACAATCAGTGCAGCAGTGCAGTTTTGATGTATTATCAATTATGATGCATGAGAAGCCGCGATATCTTTTAGAGGCATATTTATCAACGTCACCAACGTTCAAAAAACATCGTGCAACATGTTTTCCGTTGAATACTACACAGAAAGCTCAACTTTACAGATGACATATTTGCGAACAGTCCCCGTCGTGTATTTTCTCAATATGCTCAAACCGAACGTCATCCACACGGAAATTCATTAGCATCGTCGACAACCGTCGACGTCGCCATGTCTATTTGAATAGCATTCCCTCGATAGATACTATCAAATTAAGAACGTTGTCTTTGTGTGTGCAGCTTCGTGTCATGTTATATTCAGTAACAGCAGTTCTGTGTTCCAAACTTTTTCTACTACGTAAAACTTTGGAAATAGTCGAAAAGTTGCTAACGTTATCCACAATAGTTTTTTACACGAAGTAAGATCTAGATAAAATATGAAATATCTCATAAATTATTGATTTTTCAATACACTTATCTCAATACTTCCATACACGTAATAACAAAAGGAATCGATTTATGCAAAGAAAAGCTTTTATGCACATATGGTTTTATTAACAGGAAAAAAATTATTACGCATTGTATCTGTAAAAAAGTAACATTATACAACGTAAAATATAATTGTGTCTGCTAGCTTGTTTTTACTCCTCATCATCTCAATCATACGCAAAAGAAGAACATTTTTGTTTCAAAAATATCTTTATTTTCAAAAACAATCATATTATGCTGTTTAAATAACTATGTATGGTATTGAAACAAAAATGTAATCTTTTGTTAAAATTACAAATTTTCATCAAATTTCTTAAATAAAATAAAATTGTATATAAGCATAATTATTTTTTACTTATATATGAAACAATGATTGTTAAATAGAATATATTAGTTGTAATTTGATACTAATGTTTTTCTGTGAAAGAAAAATACTCCTTTTATATACATAGTAAATCACCATAGCACGTTGAAAAAAAAATATATATATAGTATATATATATAAAATATCAGCACGTAGGAGCCGGATGGCTTAATGGTAAAAGCAATCGTCTGGGAAAAGAAAGATTCCGGTTTCCATTCCCGATTTAATCACCCGTAACGGGATACTACATTAGTGTGTAATGATATATAAAATAAATGGCAGATAATGGAAAAGGGGAATCGTCAAAGACGAAATTTTCAAATTATTAACAAAACGTGTTTCATAAGAATGAGTATTGTGATTACGACTATAAAACAAACTTTCTTATTACAGCAATTGCTTTTTTCTTTATTCTTGAAAAAAAGCGATTTTTTCGAGAAATTGTAAAAATAACATAATTTTTTCTTATACAAGTCAAATAATTTTTATGTTCTCGTGTATTCGTATGCATCTCCGTCTTAGCGAGACGTGCACTCTTTGTTATTCAAGGAAGCTATTCGCACTATTCTGAGAGCTTGGCCGTACTTTTTCGTAAACATGCTCCAGCACGCGCTGCATAGTGCCTGGCAGGCGAACTTTAACTTTATCCGTAGATTTATTCAGACAAGAATCTCTCATGGCAAAGGCAGCTGTAAATATTTGTCAAGAAAATTTTTAAAAAGATAATAAGGTTTTCAATTATTTCTTACGAACATATGCAAATAGAATACAACTGCAGCTTTGTAAAAGTATAATTAATTAAATTAATTTAATATATTTAATTTTCAGTGGGAGTTGGCTTTGCAACATTTATAAAAAAGTTAACAAGCTGCTGCAACTTTTTTCATGCTACAAATTCAAATAATATATAACTCGTTATTCGATGTAATGTTACTGAGTTGCCGAAATGGAATTGATTTTAGTAACTTTCATGTTTCAGAAAGCTTCTTGCGGTCTGTCAGGCGAAAAACGGGATTACGGATGTGACGATACGATGACGCGAGATCCGCAACGACGGGTAGATCACCCGTACGCTATAGACCGGCGGCGGATACCGAGGATGGTCCTTCAGATTCTGTTGATTCAGAATTTTATTACATTTAAAGCTGTCGCTCAGATAGCTGAATGTCCGCCGCCGGAAATAATAACGGGCTGTCCCTGCTATAACTTCGAGGACGGTCTCTTTCTAGAATGCGCTGGCGCTACGGAAGAGACTCTAAAAACCACTCTAGAAGGCGTGCTAAGTATTAGCGGTAAGTTAAATGTTTAAAAGAAACGAAATATGGCCAGCTACGTTTTTATAATAAATTTTATAACTCTTCCATAATATTGTGAAGAAAGAATGTCGGAAGTGATTATTGAAATTATATTGTATATAATACTTTTATATCTTGAACAAGTAATCTTTTTAAAAGAATTTCTGGATTATGAATTGTTATACTAAAAATTTTGAATTAAATGTGTGATGACCATAATAACTGCAGTGATAATTTTTTTTTTATAACACAGTTAAATGTATTTAGCGGCATCTCTAAAAGCATCGAAGAAATTGGCTCTATCGATCGAGTGCCCTATTAAACGTACTTTCTTGTCACACACCTCATTTAATAGCAAACTAATAATACGTATACTCTTTCTTACGTGTCCATGTAACTTCAACGCAAGGTTGAAATTGACGCGGTTGAAGAAAACCATTTTCTTCAATGCGCCTCATAAAACTAATGAAACGTGCAATCAGGCAATGCTGCCAAATTCAAAGTTTACGTTATCGCGATTCAATGAAATTAATGGCCGTGCCCTTTACGATCGTTTTCAGGCGCGGGCACGATGGTACAGTCGTTGAGCGTTTACGAGCTCGACAAAAGCATCGAAGAACTGAGGGAGGGTGCCTTCCCTCCCGGAACTCAAATCAGACATCTTCAAATATCACATTCATCTTTACGGGAAGTGAACGAGGGTGCATTCACGAATTTGAAAGATAGCCTGGAATCTTTGGCACTGGTCTCCGGTCGTTTGCCCCACGTGCCTCAAAAATCATTGGCCGATCTACGGAAGCTGGCTGCGTTGGACCTCGAGACGAATCTAATACAGGACCTCTCGTCTTACTGTTTTTACGGCTTGAAGCTAATGAAGCTTACACTGAAGGGGAATCAAATATCGAAAATTTCGGAATACGCGTTCGCGGGCCTCGAGGACAGTCTCAGTGATCTTGATCTAGCTGAAAACAAGTTGAAACTGTTTCCCATGGCTCCCCTGAGGAGACTCGAGAGTTTGGCTTCGCTCAGGCTGGCGTGGAACGAAATATCGGAGCTGCCCGACGACGGTTACAGTCTCCTCAGCTCTCTGCTGATCCTCGATCTGAGCAGCAACAATTTCGAGAAACTAGCCGAGGACTGCTTCAGACCCTGTCCCATCCTTCACACTCTGTCTCTCTACTACAACTCCATCGAGAGCATTCATAAGGACGCGTTCGCGTCGCTGAAGGATCTCGAGTCGATCGATCTGAGCCACAACAAAATAGTCTTCCTCGACGTGGCGACGTTCAAGGGAAACGAACGATTGCGCACGATCGAGCTCAGTCATAACCACATTCACTACATCGGTGGCGTGTTCGCGCGACTGCCCGAACTGAGGGAGCTTTATCTCGCGGAAAACAATATCCTAGAGATCCCGGGAGACGCGTTCGCCGGCAGCGTCAGCCTCGCGGTGGTGTATCTTCAGCAGAACGCCATCCGTAGAATCGACGCCAAGGGTCTTACGAGTCTCGCGCAGCTAGCGCAATTGCATCTGAGTAACAACTACATCGAGAAGGTGCCGCGGGAATTCCTGGAGCACTGCGAGAACCTCTCTTCGCTCTCTCTGGACGGTAACAAGATCCGCGAACTGCAGCCAGGCACATTCCTTAAGCTGCATCAATTGCGCGAGATGCGGCTGCAGGATAATCATATAACGGAGGTGAAGCGCGGCGTTTTCACACCGTTACCGGCGCTCCTCGAGCTACATCTACAAAACAACGCCATCACCTCCATGGAGACGGGCGCGCTGAGAACGCTGAATAGTCTCCAGCACGTTAATCTGCAGGGCAATCAGTTGGCCATGCTCGGCGACGTCTTTCAGCTGTCCGCCTCAGAATCATCTTCCGGCGGAAGCTCTTTGGTGTCTATTCAGCTGGACAGTAACGGCTTGGCCGTTCTACACAACGATTCTCTGCGCGGCCAAGCGTCCGTCAGAATCATGTGGCTGGGTCACAACAAGCTGACACACCTACAAGCTCCTCTCTTCAGGGATCTCCTTTTGGTGGAGCGCCTTTATCTGACGAACAATTCCATATCCAAGATCGAGGACGCCGCTTTTCAGCCGATGCAGGCTTTAAAATTTCTCGAGCTCAGCATGAATAAGCTGAGTCACGTAACAACGAGGACGTTCTCGGAGCTGCACGAGCTCGAGGAACTGTATCTGCAGGATAACGGCTTGAGAAGACTGGATCCCTACGCGTTGACGGCACTTAAGAAACTGCGAGTGTTGGATCTCGCCAATAATTATCTTACCGTTCTGCAAGACGCGATGTTTCAAGAGGATTTGCCAATTAAAACGTTAAATCTAAAGAACTGTTCGATAACCACGATAGAAAACGGTGCCTTTCGAGGGCTCAACAACTTGTTCGATCTCAACCTGGACGAGAATCTCCTTACGGCGATGGCGCTGCTGCGCCTGCACGTTCCCGGTCTTCGTACCCTCGCGGCATCCGGCAACAATTTCAGTCAGATCACGGAGCACTGTTTCAACGGACTGCCGTCTTTGCAGGAACTGTTCATGGACGGCTCGCAAATAAGTCAATTGCCGGAGACCATCTTCGTGCTGAATCGGAATCTGGCGCGCCTACACTTGAATCATAATTATCTGCGTGCTCTGCCGCCGGGCATTTTCGATAGGTTACTATCGTTGCGGGAGATACATTTGAATCACAATCGATTCCAAGATATCCCATATTCGGCGCTCGCGAGCGCCCTTAATCTCGAGATTCTCACGTTGTCTACCAACGAGATTCTTAACGTCGACGTAGCCAGCTTCGCTAGCTTGAAGCATCTGCGAGAGTTGGATCTGAGCCACAATAAGATCGAAACAATGTCCGGATTCGCGATGGCCAATCTATCGCGTTTGACATCCGTGGATCTCAGTCACAATAATTTGAACGCTCTACCAGCCAACTTCTTCGCGCATTCGTCCTTGTTACGTAGAGTAGACCTGTCGGAGAATAAATTCCGACAGATACCCGCGGTGGCTCTCTCGGGTCAGAATCTTCCCGGTCTGGCCTGGCTGAATCTCACGCGAAATCCTCTAAACAGAATCCACGATCTGCCGTCGGAGGCGATGTATCCTGTTCTCCAGGAGGTACATATATCTGGCACCAACCTCAGTATAGTGACTTCGCAAGAATTCGAAGCCTTCCCAGCGCTGCTGCATCTTTATCTCGGTCAGAATTGTATCCTGCGCGTGTCACCGGGCGCATTTCGCAGTCTTCCGAATCTGCTCACTCTTCATCTCGGCATGAACAGCTTAGAGATCCTACCGAAGGAGAGGCTTCAGGGCATGGAGCATCTACGGATACTCAATTTAACGCACAACCGTTTGAAGGAACTGGAAGAGTTCCCGGAGGATCTCAAATCCCTACAAATACTGGACCTGTCTTACAATCAGATCGGCATTGTCGGCAAAGTGACGTTCAAAAATTTAATTAGTCTGGTGGAGCTACACCTTTATGGTAATTGGATAAACGCCATTTCCAGCGAGGCGTTTAGACCCCTGAAGAAGTTACGTCTACTTGACTTAAGTAGGAATTATCTGGAGAACTTGCCGCTGAACGCTTTCCGGCCACTCGAGACACAAATAAGGAGCCTGCGGGCTGAAGGTGAGCTACTTAAACACGTCTAGTATTTGTAATTAATTTCCGCGCTCGTACGCGCGCGCGCGTTTGCTCGTTGAAAGAATGAGTTCGAGAAAGCCGAGAGCGACGACACGGCTACGAGCGAAAGAAAACGATATACGTGAGTTATCTCTCGTGCATACGACGCAGAGGCTATTGATCCGAATGAAGTTACTGCTATTTGAAAATCAATCGTATCGCCAGTCACGTATTGCCATATTTCGAATCAATATTCAGCACTGAAACAATCAAACAAGTTCTTATAACTCGTTTCAATGGAATCTACGAATCTTTGAATTTATCACAGATTTCTCAAAATTCTCTGAAACTTATTTGGAATATATTATACAAAATTACATGCATGCAATCCATTTTTTTTTATTTACAAAATATACAGAAAGACTTTAGACGGAGCATTACCATTAGCAGTAAAATACCATTCCATTAATCCGTTTACTCATGAATCGCGTAGATTTGTTTTATGCTAATTGAAAAGTATTGAACCGGAATTATAAAATTTAATTATTGTTAATGCATGAGGTTTGTAATTAATTTTAGTCAATTACGACGCGCGAGAGAATAAATGAGATTTATATTTATTATAATATATATACTTATTTACATTTATTATATATGAATTTTTAATTGCGTATTTGAATTTTAGTTAAGAAAAACGAATAGAGACTCGTCGCAACGTATAAAAAATATTTAAAAATTTAGTTTATAAATATATATTGCAAGTATGTATGTTTTTGCGCTAACTAATAAATTAATCTGTTATCGAATCTAATTCGAACATATATTATTCAAGCATTACTAAATGTAAGAGAAACTATTACATTTTTGTTATTTTAATTATATTATTTATTAACACTATTGGTCATATTATTTATTAACATTATTGACAAAACTGTATTTGCTCGTCTTTTATTATTCAAACGTTATTGATCAGAATTCACTCGTGTTTGCATACAATTTAAATCATCATACAAAGAGTTATTAGAGCTTGAAATTGATAAAGTTTTTATTAAAAAATTTCATGTTTGTGATTGTACTTATTCTTTACTTTGTCGTGGTTTTATTAATTTTCTGATCTTTTACATTTCAAATAAACTTTGGTTATTGTTCAATTGGCTTGTGTGAAAAATAATTTCACAGGCATCAGTTTCTGTATAAAACAAACCGTTTATCGATGTTTTTCGAGATATTAAATTTGCTTTTTAAATCAATCTTGATAAATAGAACGTCGCGGACAATAGCAAATTTTGTTTTGTTCTCATTGGCAGAAAACCCGTTGCACTGTGGCTGCGAATCGCAAGAATTGTGGGAATGGTTGAGAGACCATCAGAAATTGGTGAGTGGGGTCGGCGGTGGTCGTAGCCGCGGAAGAAATGGTGTCGGAGTCGGTGACGTCGAGGGCGGTTTGTTAAGATGCGAGCAGCCACCCGAACTCCGGGGTCTCGTCTTCCTCGATCTTGACCCCCACGCCTTCTGTTCCGCTCCACTGGTCCTGAAACTCGCAATTCAGGACATTCAGCCCTTCTCCGTTCTGGTATCGTGGCAAAGTAGGAATCATTCCGGCCTCCACGGATACCAAGTGGCGTATCACGCCTTGGACAACGTCGACGAAGTAAGAGTTTTTATTATTGTGAGAGGAAAATCGTAACCTCACGCTACGTTGAATAAAGTAAACAGAAAGGAAATGTCAAATTAGAAAAAACAGCTATACGCTGTCTGGCAATTTATACAAGTAGAACGTTTCTTTATTCAACCATGTCGTTTTAGATGAAACTGCTTTTATTATTTTTTAATATTATTTAATACTATTCTTGGTTGTTTGTAAAATTGATAATTTTTATTTCCTTACGGGAACGTAGCACAGTGTCGAAAATAATGTGCTAAAAATTCATCCACGTGGCTCATGCTACAGACTAAAATATGCTGCATTATTTCTCCGAAAGATCATTTCTTATTTAATCGGCGCAAAGGCGTGGAGCTCGCGCATGCTGATGGCGAAATATTTCCGCCGGCGTTTCAGGTTCGAGGTAAGCTGCTAGATCCAAAGGCACGTTCGGTGAGATTGACGAAGTTGGCATCTGACACGCGCTACCTGATCTGCGTACTTGGCTTGGGCAGTTGGGGCACACCGATCCCAGAGGACATCGGCTCCTGGCAATGGAACGCCTCGCACGATGACGTGATCGAAGGATCCTCGTTGCCCGTGATGGTGAACTCGCCTACGAGCCGGTGCACCGAGGTCAGAACTTTAGACGCACCCGACTCGATAGTGGGCGACGGCACGGTGAGCGACAGGGGCAGTTTAGCGAATATCCTCACAAGACGGCTGGGCCTGATTGTGGGTAGCTGCATGGGCTTCGTCGTCTTTATCGTGCTAATCTCCGTTCTGGGTTACGTGAAAATGAAGAAACAGCGGGCGACGATCAAGCGGGATCAGCCGTTGTCGAATCCACCGGAGTACATGTCCTACAGGCACTTTTCGTTGCAGAGCGGTGACAGAGCGGAAAACGCCTGTCCGAGTTTCATCAGTAACATCGGGCCGCCGCCTCTCAGCTCGTAGCAGAAGGCGAAGGAGTCTCGTAAAGAGACCGCTCAACATGACATCGAGATGAAGACCGTGTCGACTTGCACCAGCATCTACAGCTAATAATCGCGCGGCACGGTGAGAGATGACGACGACGCGTCAACGACGCTTTCGATATGTCGTCGGATAAAGTGAAGACGAGAAGAACGAGACGGCCCCGCGGGTGTGTCGTATCGAATCTTCGAACTTTTAATCTGCATTTCAAATAATCGAATAAAAAAAACCGTCGATTGTATCGATCGCAACGTGGAACGATAACATTCGTGACGAACGTGATTTTTATTCCGGCCGTTGCGAGTCGACATAATTTCGTTTATGCAATCCACAGGAAGAGACAAAGGTTCGACTTACGTAGCAAATAATCAAAACAGCAAGGCGCGCGCAATTGATAAAATTTTTTAATTCACAACGACATTGCGACGTAGAAGAGTTTTTCTACTATACATCGTCAGACGTGACCGCGGCGTCAATGTTTTCGCGACTAAGCTCGCGTACGGAAGAAGGAATTCGACGTAGCCAAGTGCCAAAAAATACATGTCCCTACGTACAACGCAAGTCTCTCACGCACATACGAGTTGCACGACTTCCACTGGAAGAAAAGAACGTTCACGAGTGACTTGATCTCATCATCACGCATCAGCAAGGAAACGTCAATGTAAACGTGCGATTTCGGCACGTCGCGACATTGGAAAATCATGCCAAAAGACCGGGAAACGTTCCCGCGTGAAATTCAAGGACTGCCTGCGAGAAAATCAAACATACGCGATAAAATTAGCATTTTGACAGATTTTACCGAAGCACGGTTTCTCTTCTTTTTTTTTACAATGTACACCACGGGAAAAAACCGCCGGCGTTATTGGTGAGTACTCCCGCCGTTCTACGAAAACAAGCAACCGAGCAACGATCAAGTATCGATCTTCCCTCACTCTTCGAAACTTGGAATCTCTCGTACGAAGACTGATTTTTTACGCTATTTAAAAATTTCCTTCATAATTCCGAGACTCCTCCCCGTATCGTACACTTGGCGCGACACATTTTTGTAAATACGTAACGTGAAACATCGCGGCATAAAACGATGTCCATCGAAGATGTGTGTATCCGTGAAATTTGTCTTTATTAAAGTGCTGCGCAAGCAATATTAAACTTATTCGTATCAATAGTTTCTAACAATCAGCACTAACGTAATTAAGAAGAGACGCGAGCCACGACGAAAGACAACCTCTTTAAGACATTGCAATAGAAAAGATTTTACGAACGGACGTGATCCAGCCTCTTCGATTTTAATATCACGTCACGAGGCGGGCATATCTCGTGACACAACGATTCGAACTCATGAATTGCGAAAGACTAAGTGTGATTCCTGCCAAGAAGAAGAAGAAATAATCGATTCCAAGTTGCCAAATGTTAACTGTGTATCGAATATCGTGAAAAAAAAAACAAATCGGTTTATTGTATATAGATAGAGAATATATATACACATAGCATTCTTTATTATAGTCTAGGCTTTCGGTTAATAAAAGTACCCCACAAAGCTGTAAAAATTAATTGTTTCAATTGTTATTCGTTTAATTTGCTTAATCCTTATTACCCTTTCGATTCCCATACTAATTTCTCAAACAAGTCCACAAATAGGACGAACAGTTGATCCCAAAAAAATGTCCGTGTAATAGCATACACGATAAAAATTAAGTATATCACAATTAACAATAATTCATTTTTTTTTATTACAGGATCAATTTATGCAAGATGCAAATTCTGATAAAAAGCCTAACAGTCGTAACAACGAAAAAATAAGACTAATTGACTTTACAGATTTTATATAATTATTTATAAAATTGCAAGATTCATTTGCAATCAATTTTATTATAGTACAATTATTTATTTGTTTTGTATCACGATTGTGCGTGAAACATCTCATTTATGATTCAGTATTCATTCTGGCCAAATGGAATTTCCTAGCGTATCTCCGGCAATCCGTTAAGTCATCTCACACAACTAATTAATTAATTATAATGGCAGCTTAGACCGGACAGCTTAGAACGCGTCCGTGGCTCGCATAGATTTCGTAATTAACTCGGGTATATCCCTGAGCGTCAATCAGTTCCGATCTGATACGTCGAAGGAGAAGATGTAGCTGCAAGGAGAGATACACCTTCTAATAATACATGCCTCGATGCAAGTCCGTTTTATGACTACGTATCTACATAGTGTTGCAGATGGTATTGCGCAGTCCCACGTGGCAGGTAAGTGCATATAAGAAACTCGAAGCTTGCCCCGAGATTTTTTATTATTTGTATAGATATGTAGATACATAGGAAAAAAAACATTTTTATCTTAGGAATGTATTTTCAAAATATCTAAATATATTGAGATAAAATTATAGCGTTAAACAGACATGATTTTTACATAAAGAAATTTTGTGTAATTTTATCAAGAAAGATATATTGTCATTATTTAACACTAGAACCGCGGCCGCGGTCAAAATGACCGTTTCAGTAGTAGTTACATAAACAAATAAAAATAACTTATTATTTTTAAATGTCCGCTTAATACCTGGGTACGTATCTGATAATTATTGTTAAAATTATAATAATTTAAACGCTAATTTTTAATGAGCGGTTAAGTTGATCTCTGCCGCGATTTCAGATAGAGATTTTACCGCGGTTTTAGTGTTAATAATAATTTTCATAAGTTAAAAAGAAAAAATATCAAATGGGAAATATTTTTAAAACCAACAATTAGAATATTTTAATATTATTATTGTCAAAATAATCCTATTGTGCTCTTTAGATGATTATTAAAATATTAAAATTAAAATATAAAATATTTTACTAAAAATTTCAAAATTATCAAATTCTTTAAAAAAGATTTTATATTCTTGCTTTGTATATGAAACAATAATTATTAAATTGAATATATTAATTTTAATTTAATACTATTTTTTCTCTCTTTAAACATTTTACAGAATATTTATTATACAGAATATTATATATTGTACATGTGTACAAGAAATGTAAATTTTAGTTAAAACATTTAAAAAGCGTGATTCTTGTATTTTAAATGTTCGATAATTTTGAATATAGAATTACAAAGAGTATATAAAAAATAGTATTAAAAACTGCGAATATCTCGAGAGATTAATTAAGTATATAACCGTATCGAAACTGCCTTAACGTCGACATCCCTTGAGAGGGAATTAAAGTAGCAGTATGAAATAAGATCACTACTGAGTAAATTTAATGAGAGAATATACAACAAGAAGAAACGCGACAAGAAAGGTCAGTGTGATACGTCGGGAGATGCAGAGCAACGCAATTATGAGCGCTAATTAATTCCACGGGTTTCATCTAACCGTCGCGTATCGTTAATTTACCCGGTACAGCGACCGTAAATGTATGTCGCGATCGTCCGGGGGGTATTTCCGCTTATTTTATAATCATATTCCGCGATCTCGTCAACGAAGCCCAGTACATTTTTGTGCCAGTATAAAGTTTACTCCCGCGCTGTTCTACAAAAGTAATATTCAAACTAGAGCCTTCACAGTAACGAAACTTTCTTTCTTTCCCTCTTTCTCTCTTCGACAAAAAATTTATATATAAGATAATAGCTGGCATAATTAACAAAGACATGCATGATGAAATTCCTTTTATTTTTTAAGGCCAGAAGAAGACAACGCGGACGTACAGAACGTAATTAAAGGAAGCTACGTAAAAACATACGCGTTAATATTAAAAGAAGCAGACAGATCACTTTTATAATTGTTTATTATGCTACTCATATTTAACCGATACATTAATCATCCCTTCGCGTTATTATTCATTCATTATATGCTTCTCGCTGATTATACTCACAGCTTATCAATCTTTTACAAAACGTTCTGCTGTAAACGTGATTTTACAATGAATCGAACAAATAAATTCACGTCTACCAACGTAATAGTTGCTTTCTTGTTACTTTATAAGGAAACTAGGAGATAAATAGCGTACGTTGCGACGTAATTTATAATTTCAAAAATGGAGCACGGAAGAGGAATGCCGGTGAAGGTATAATAAAGCGACAGCGCGATTTGTTAAAAGGAACAACCGATATTATTGCAGGTTTATTATATTATTCCAGGTTTAGTGTGTTATTCCAAGCACCGACAGCTATATTTTCCGAGCGCTAAAAAAAGCGACAGTTAAATGAGCCATTATAAAACATCTACCGTATGTAATAAGCCATGTTTCACCGAAACCGCTTCTCTTCCTTTTCGACCCTGCAGGGAAGTTCGCTCGCGAGTACTTCATTTGCAACGCGTAATATCTTTCAGTCTTGCCTCACTCGGCACTCGCTAGGTGAAAACCGCGTAGTCGTGGATATATTTCGCTCTTTAGCTGCATAATTTAATTATTCAGAACGGTGTCTCTCGAGCATATCACGTAAGAGTACAAGTATTATAGAAGAAAAGCCCCGTAAAACTTGGGAAATCTTTCGGAAAGCTATTTCGAGAAAGCTTACGTGTCGAAACAGATGGACCGTGCTGAATAATGGTGAAGCAAACATACCAGCGTCAGCGGCGCAAAAATATCTGACGCGTTAATGAACCAAGACGTCAGTTTGCAAGAGAAGGCGGCGGTTGGTGTTTTTGCTTCCGAAGCATACTCCCGCATGACAAACAGCCGCGGTCGAGGCTAGAGGCTTCTTCTACTCGAACCGAATGGCAACTCCGAACGGAGCGCATATTGTTAATCTTTCGCTGTGCACACACGGGACCAACGGCGTTGCAGTTTCCAAGTGCAACTATTAATAAGGCGCGCTACGCCGCGCACCGTTAGACCGTAAACTATACCGCTGGTAGCTGGGATAGCACGGATCCGGTACGAGCATCATGACGCGGGGCCAGCATAACTGTGCGCCGTACACCGGGAAAACTTGGTGTGCGGGAGCAATTGTATTAGAGCTTGGGCGTCTATACGCATTCGCTGTGCCAGCGCGCTCGCGAGTCCGCCTCGCCGCGCCGCGCCGCGCCGCGCTGCGCCGCGCTGCGCCGCGCTGCGCCGCGTTACACGTTCTATTGTATACATACACGCGGATAATACGCTTGAGCAAGGCAGCTCCCTTGTAACGGAAAGACGCAATTGCGGGCCGAGAAATTATGCATGCGATGAAAATCCCATGTTTTCGCCCCCACGCGCAACCAGCGTACGACGGGTGCGACGCGGCGGCGCGGCTGCGCTTCTCTCGATCGTGTTACGCTATCCTACTTTTCGCTTGGCACAATACACCCTGGCAGATGCACTCCACGATGACTCCTATCGCGATTGACGGCTGAATGGGAGCGGACACATGATAGCGCATTACACGAAAGGCGCTTGAGCGTCGCGTTTCATCTGAAACGCCGATGTGTTCCTTCGTATAATCCCGCGAGAGCCGAATTATAAACGCTGAGATAATATCGCGTTCTGTCGGATTTCAAATTTTATATATATAGCCCCAATTATAGATAACATTGTGAAATAGCACGTTACACTTTACATTGTTATTTTTTTCTGTAACAATAACGTCATTACACATTACAGAACTGAAATGACCATTACTTTTTTAACATTTCCAACCGAAATTCTAAATACATGTATCTATAGTTATTTTCTTTCGGGGAGAAAAAAAATGATAGATCGCGCGAGATAGCGTTTATAATGGTACAATAGTCGATACTATATAGCTTCGTATAAAACTGCCATTTCGAGCCGTGACGTAAAACATTTATCAAGTAACCAATTCGCTACGACGTGTAAGTGCACGCCGCGCGCCGCCGCGCCGTTCCGCGCCGTTCCGCGCTGCGCGATATCTAGAGGAGAGAAATAACTATCTATGGGCGCGCGCAGTCTGCTCGCGACAGCCTACAGCACGAGAGACTATATTTATTGAGATAAACGCAACGGATTGTACAGGTTCATAGCGCCGCATTATCGCCGGATTAATGTACGTCTGACGGCGTCAAAAAGCGATATCGATTGGACGTCCAACCAATACTATCGTTTTGAATTCACACTTGCATCACGCACGGCAACGACATTAATTGCGCCGAGAATAGCCGTCGTATCGAATGCGAAAAAATGTTACGATATATCTCCGTTACGATTTTATACTCGACTTTTTTGCCAATATTCGAATTCTTTCTGCAATAAAGATATTACAATTTTTCAATAACAGTTATCATTACAGTTGTGTAATTGCGATCGATGTAAACGTTGACTATTTAATTTTATATCAATTATTTTGCGAAACATATTGGACGTATCAGTTGGAAACATCAAGTTTTCTTAAAAAGCGTTTATACGCGTAACGACGGTATGCAAAAGTTACGTGCATAATGAAGAAACTTTTGGCGCACGTAACGTAATTAAAGAAAGAGTTTGCGCATGTACACAATATATACTTGTCCGCTAACCGCAGCGCATGCATTTCGAGGTAAGCTGCGACCGCAGCTGTATAAATTAATTAATAAGATCATGTTTTTTTTTTGTACATTCCGTTCATTTCACGGAGAGAAAGAAAATATCCTAGATGCAGTTTAATTACTGCATATATCCGCACACTTTGTTGTTTAATTTACTACGCTTACGGCTAAACTCCACGCAATTCAAATGACTGCAAATTACATTCTTGGAATATTTTCCACCGAGCGTAAATTGAAATATTCAAAATTTCTGTCTCTTGTTAACGGAAAGTTTTTTTGTTTCTCGTCTTAAACTTTTTTGTGAAAATGATAAAATCTTAATAATTAAAAATAAATTACGAGAATGATCTGTTTGAGATCAATCGATGTACCTACCGTTTTTAATTCAAAATTAGGTAATTCCTTATATTTAAAACATCCTGCATAGGATTCCAAAATGTTAATACAATTTGAACTCAATTGTGAAAATTGTCAGAAATTTTTTAACATTCTAGATAAAGTAATATGCGCGTGGAATTCTTTAATATTGCGAAGGTTTTTCCTCTAGATACAATATGAATAAAGAGTATTCAAGAGCATATAAAACAAATAAAGTTTACAAGTAAAATGCGTACAAGAAGTTAAAAAAATATTTAAAAATATATTTAACAAAAAATTTTAAATTAATTAAAAATAGAAAAAAGACTTATAATAAATGCAAAAAATGAAAAAAATTAGAAATTGCTATTTGAATTAACATTGTTATATATTACGTTTAAGTGTAAAAATTTTCTTTTTTAAACGTTACCATAGAGTAGTCATAATGTCCGTAACTGTGTTACTGCGATTCGCAGTAAAAAGATTAAAGAAACCAACGAAAATACTCGAGACACTAGTTTCTGTATTTGTACAACATGTAAAACGTCCATAACTTGACACACAAGTTTTACGTTTACTCTTCAGCACGAGATTCCGCTTCGTGTAGCGTATAAAGATTTCAGATACCACTCTGCGCTTTAGAAAGCTCCGCTTCGATATCGATCGGCAATACACTTTCCTGTCGGATTGCGTTTTCTCACCGGTTCTTCTCTCACGTCGAGAAATCACTGCGCGGCGACTCCGGAAAAGGAATGATCGAGAATGCTTTAAATGCTCGGCGCATGTCGTAATCTGATTTGGAATGATTCCATTCTCTTGACCCGATACCCGAGGGGCGTACAAAGTGGCCCGGAAGCAGGAACAGAGACTAAAAGGAAGACCTAGTGGGGAACACTCGTTTGCCGAGGAGATAACAACCTGTTCCACATAAATCTAAGTCGTGATCAAGGAATTGGCGCGAATATGTAATCGAATGCAAAGCGAATGCCGGAAAATTATTCAACTAGAATAATGGCGATAAAATTGGATGTTCGAGCAAACTTTATGCTAAAAAAATGGATGCAATTATAATCTCGAACGCCTAATATTATATACGCACATTTTTTATTTCTATCTTTTCATTTATCTCTTCACGTTATGCTGCATTTTTTATGATTACGTATTATATTCGATAAATCAATTCCGTTTGTAAATATATAATAATTAAACATGTTCCATAAACTGTATGCAACGAATATTACAAAATATTAATATCGTTAACTATATTTAAAATTTGATCGTGAAAAGTAAAATTGTATTGTATGTACGTAAATTATATGATGTAAAATTATTTAACAGATTTCTCTCTCTTTCTTTTATATAATGATAAAAATATGATATAGTTAATAAAAAATGTTTGAAGCACGTTTATCCGCAAATATATAACAGAAAAATAATTGGAGAAAATATAGGAAAATTGAAAAGTCACATTGAAATTATAATAATACCTGAAACTAATTGAAAAGCGGTTAGCTCTTTAAAATCAGTTTTTAAATTCAGTAAAATTGTAATACGCACAATCTAGCGCAGCGCACGTGGGCGCGCATTGCCGATTCAAATTAATCCAGCATATATTATTTTCATAAAATCGAATTTTCATAAAATGAGCCAGCGCACCATGTACGGCTTGTCCGATAACAGATAATTAATATTTATTCGCTATATGCTGGAAAATGAGTACGCTTCGCGCGGCAGGCGCGCAACGTACGCAAGATCAAATGTTTTCCGAAGTGAAATTTATGCTGATACAAAAACCGCTTTAAACTAGCCCATTGCCATTACGCAACATGAATTAAATAGTCGTTGATACTTTACAACGACAACTTTATGGCGAAATCGATTAAAAGGTCATATATATAAATTATACGTTCCAATAATAATAACGGTAAAAACTGTAATAATATAAAGAGTACATTAAATGCATAAAGATAACTTTAACATTAATGCACACCATTATCAACCATATTAATTTCTAAAATTATATGAAAGAGAGCTTAAAAGTTTATTGAAAATTTTAATAATAAGTGTTAGTTCAGAAAACTGAATATTATTTAAAAAGAGTTATTAGAAGAGAAATATTATTATTCTTTACAATATTATAATTGTAATTACATATTTGAATAAAATTTTTATAAATATTCATATATGGATTCTTGCACTAACAGCTTAACAACGATGACTTGTGACAATTTACCGACCATAATTCAATGTGTAACGTGTGGCGAACCCCCGCTTGCGCAATTTACATAGGTGATTGACATTTTCGTATGTCGCAGTGACTGCGCTCACCACGAAAACTAACAAAAATGGCGCGTACTACGTGGTCATTCATTACAGTAACTCTATTATGCGGTACTAATATATCACCGGGCCGGCTTATTTCGGCAACGAGAGCAAAAAGGGGCACCGCATTACCAGCGGCGCATATTCAAAGCGAATAATAACATTTCGGGCTGTCGTAATTTCGTCGACGGTGCTTTCAAAATCGCCATTATCGCGCTAGTGTGAAACACAATTCATATACGAGTTTATCGGCTGCCTCTCCGCCGATTCGTATGCGGGCCATACATATTTACCAGCGGATGCCGACATGTCCGGTAATTACAATAATAACTTACATTTCAAATGTATATCTCACGTTTATAGCGCAGAAGAGCGTTGGCATCCGCAATAATTCAGAAAATAACGTTATCCTGCACGTTTCTACGCTGAGAAAAGAGATTACTGGATTCACAAATAAATATGTTATTACAATTGTTCCAATAAATTGATATTTTTATATCAAATAAGTAATATTTGGAATAAGATTGAGTGCGATTCACAAACGCATCGAGGAGGATCAAGATAAGTGTCAAGGTCAATACGTGTGCACTCTGTTCGAAATTAGGCCTGTTCGTATTGCTTGCGCTTATGAAAACATTATATGACCAAGTATAAACCTTTGTCTAAAAAGTGATGCATTTAGGCGACTTTATCCTAATTCAAATAACATTTATACTTTGATAAAGTCAAAATTATTTTCAAATACAAATAACATATTTGTTTGATTCGAGTAATCTTCTCTCTAGTACATTGCTGTAAACGCAAAATTCGTTTCATTAAAGAAAGGCGTGTAAAATAAATGTAATTTATCTGTTTGTATTAATAATGTTAAGATTTCAATTTTACCATAAAAGTAAATGGAATTTTGATTCAAGCGCATCACGCGATTCTTGAAGGAAAGAATATGAAACATATAACAAATGAAGTACCAGCTCAATTCATTGTTATTATACTGATGAAATGTTCTTCTGAATAATTCTATTCATCGTGCCGCTCGTATTCGCTTTTGCGAATGTATTTTACTACATTACCACAAACTCGTTGATATGGTGAACGAATAATTTTATGTACGTGTGGAGTACGTTTAATCCATTTTCATAAACGACATACCGAAAATACGTGCTTCTCCCGCGCGATAACAATACCGATAATTTTCATTGAAATGCTGATCTGAATGAGCGTGATTGCGAAAATGTGTGCGTATGCCAGCGTAAACGAGCGAAATCGAGCGGAAAACGCATGAAGAAACATCGCGAGATCAGTGCCAAAAAAAAAAACGTGAAAAATGATTTGTATTTAAAGTCAGCGTTACAACATGTATATTTACAGCATATGTTTTTTCCTCGTTTTCTCGAATATATGAATTTCGTGACAGAAACTTTTTGTTCAATGGACGGGTAGATTCGGACGACACGACGCGACGCACCACTCACCCCCAAAGAGATATCTGAGACTCGGATCTTGTCCGAGTTCTGTGGAGGAATGACGAACGGTCCAGCTCCGTACAATGAACAACGATCGATTCGACGGACTTGTTCTCTTTCGAAACTTTTGCTGCCGCGGCAGCAGCTGCGATCGCGCTTTAACAACTTCCAAGCGATTCTTAGAGTCTGCCGCCATCTCGTCCCATTTACAAAAGACACGTCAATACACACGCCATCCGATTATTACCGTTGTAACGGTTTACGATATTTTCTTTGTACATATATTTGTATAAAGAACTCCCTTTAAAAACCGTGACGCTCAGCGGAAAATAAGAGAAAGCGGGAACAGAGCAACAATAAAACGAGTAGTACGTAGGAAAAAATTTAATGGAAAAAAAAGAAAAAAAAGAAAAAACTGTACTCCTGCGCATGGAAACACACATTTCCCGCACGATCCTCGCAAATATCAAACATTCGCCCAGCGGAATCCCTGAGACACGCGAAGCAATTCCGAGGTATGATTTTATGGGGCTCAGCATTTCCCTTGAATCTCAACTAACTCTCGGATTTTAACTCTTAGATCCGAGAAAAAGGTAGGGATCGATCGGTATGAAATGGGTATAGGATTATCCGGCGGTGATATTATAATGAACGCCATGGCTCCATCTCTTCCTTCCGCATCCCCAATCTTTTCTTCTTCAGTCTCTCGAAATCCGCGCACGTGGAATGAAATTATAAGTTCAAAGGGGCAACTTTATTGACTCTATTAACTGTTTTATCATCATGCTCCATCTACGTCTACTAAACTCGATCCTAAGAGATATGCATATTTCGTAAAAATTATACGGTAATAACAAGAGCGATTGTATAATTTTATCGTACAAATCTTCAATATTAAATATTTTGATAACGAAATGTCAAATTTTTTTCAACCGTAAGCACTCGCGAGACAGAATCAAACTGATTCAAAGATAAGCTATAAATTTATTAATTATATATATTACAAAATATTTTCAAAAATATAGAATTTTTAATTTCTAATATTTACAAATTTATTATTTTATGTTTACAACACATCTCAGTTTATAATTACTTATAAATAAAAGTAAAGGTACTTACTTAAAAAAAGTCACGCGAATGCTTACGGGTTCGTTGTAAATTTGAAAATTAGAAGTAAGCGCGGAAGATGAAATCTTTTATACATATATATATAACACTAGAACAATTATTTAATTGTTCTTATTAATTTTCTTGTATCATTCCCCTTAGTCCGAACGCATGTCGTTGGTTTTCCTTTATTTAAAACTATACTCAAACTTAGTAACATATTCGCGGTAACGACGCACACAGGCGAATGTGGTTATCAAAACCTAAGCACATTTGAGCGCGTGCTTGCGAAACATTCGTCGATGCTACTTCCAGTCCGGCTTATACAAAACTTCGCAGTGCGGGGAAATTCAATGAGCCTCGAGCAAACGTTTCCGGCTTCGTAACGACGTATTCGGGGAATAGACATACATACAAAGTCGGGCATTCGTCGGAATGGCGCCGGTGGGCTTTGTACCTCGCACAAAGCGAATCTCACTGTCGTGAGATTACGCAAAACGACACGCACCTGTTTCGTTGCTTGATCGTAACTGCCTCCCGTGCACGTTTCGCATTTAGAAAATATCTCTCGGTTTTATTGATCGCGCGTTCATCGGGAGACAGCGCAATGTAAGGAAAATCACGCGAGTATACTCATTCCCATGGATTAATCTTTTTTACGTCGTCCGCATGTATAAATATGGAATCTCGAACGGAATATGGAATCAATAAATCGCTTTGAATAGCGTTACTACAACTAGATTCAGACCGACAGATTCAATGGCCTCAATTACTATTATACGATGTTTATGCCAGGAGCCATTCTCATATTAGATTATCTACCTGCTACTCTAATCTAGTCAAGCACTCAATACTAGCGTATTGTGCAATATTCGAATCACAGTCAAGTGTATTGCGGACAAGGAATGTAAATCAAGAGTTTGCGATATAATCGCTTATGCTTGTACTTGGCATACATTAATAGTTACTGTACACCTGTTAAATATAAATGATTGCATCGCGATTCTTCGTATATGTTAATAACTTATGCAATAAATATATATATATTTTTTTTTCAAAATAATGAAAAAACTATGAATAAATTACAAATTATTTTATATTATATTTGAAAGTAATATAAAAAATTTGGTAATGTTCTGTATCTAGATTAAAAATTATTTCTATAAAAAGTAGAAATTTATTCTTTTAATGGATGTAATTAAGAAATAACAATAAAAATTGAAACTTTTTTATGTAAGTATTTAAGAATATTTTTGTAAAATAAAACTTATTGAACTTTGTATAAATCCTCTTGGATACTAAAAGTATTTATACAAAATATAATGTAATTTTTATCTGCATATAATTTATTTAAAGTATAAAAGTATAGAATTTAAAGATTAATATAAGTATTAACCGATAGTATTATCCATCCAAGTATTATCCATTTCAATTTACTCTGCAAAATCTCGATGGATGGTACATCTTTAGTAAACGATCATATAAAATTTTGTACCTTTCAGTACGATTATACATAAATAACGTACGTGTAAATGGTTTTTAGAAGATTATACGACTTAATTCGGATTTGTATGCGTATCCGACTGAAAGCACGCAATTTCTTCCTCGCGGAACGGCGCGATTTTCAACGAAGGTGGATTTTTATCGTCCACTTTTGCGGACCGAATCATTGCCTCGAAATGGAAACTTGCACTCCAACTTGGTTTCGCTGTTATCGAATACTCGGATGTTGAGAAGGGTGGGGAGAATACGGGAATTCTCATTACCTTAATATCCCGTGGCACCGCCGCGCCGTCCAGGGTAGTGGTCGGAGTACGCCCAGGCGAAATTACAACGGAGCTAACGTTGAAACTACTGGCAAAACGTGATGAAACAAAGGTAAATCTCGTCTTCGCTAAGTCTAGGTCAGACAGAACTATGACGGAGGTCGAGGAGGATTACCCGACTGTCTCTCTGCACGTCTGTGCTTGCCATGTAGAAACCTTACGTTTCCAGAACACGCGGAACACCAGACGATCAAGCTTCGTCTCAAGTGCCGACGCGATTAATTAGACACTCGTATGTGAAATGCTGTTGCATAATTAAGCGACAAAGCTAATTGTGTGCATAAAGTAAGCCAACGGCGTTTATAGCAATTTACTAGAAGGGAGATTAAATTTTCTTTAAAAAATTCGACATTGTTAACTATAATATTTAACAAATTACACAAAGAGAATTTTCCCTTAGACCTTATTTTTAAAATCATGGTAATTGTGAGCCGACATGGACACATCGAAGAATTGTATCATAATTTTAATAAAATTTAATAAAGTTTTATTAAATATTATTTACTAAATATTTATTAAATATACATATTTACATTAATTTTAGTACAATTTAGTAAAATTTCATTTAAACTTTATAATAAATTTTATCAAAATTGTAATAAAATTCTTCAATATTCATATTGTCCCATTATCATTATTTTATATAGATAAATTCTAAAAATAAATTTCCTTCTTTTTCTGTATACGATATTTAACAAATTATTTAATAAATTATGACTTGTAATTTAAATAAACTAGACAAAACAGGCGCTCTGTTTCTGCGTTTTTGATATTACATAATTTTATACAAATTACAAATTTAATATTACACTGTCAATCTCTCAATACACACAATCAAAATACACAATCTCTACGATGACAACCGTTCACAAAATAAGCGCTGAATGAAAACCAATCAACACATCGGACAAACGGCAACAATAAACTTCGAGGATTCCAGTATCTATGCAACTTTTTCAGGGACAACATAAAATTATGCGCATTTAAATGCAACATGGAACAGCACAAAGAGAAAAGACTCTACGCAAAATGATGTAACGAGGAAAAAGATTTTGTTGTAGTTATTTGGGCAACTACAATAGATCACTAATTTTGTACAATTTAATTAAGCAATAATTGCGTTTCGAAGTCTCCTTCCTCGCATAATTAGTAATTCAATCAGCTTAATGCAAACTAATGAGAGGATAATATTGTGATAGGATTAATGCTGCGACAGAATCCCATCATACTAAAGCTATCGCTTGCTGAATATTGTTGAATATTGATAATCGCCTCATGTTTGATTGCTATTCAACAGATACATTTTGTCCGCTCAATATACGTTCATATATTGTAATGGAATATCGTTTAATCCTATAATCTTATTAAAAGTTAAAAGTTACATCACCTTAACAGTAATACTTCATATCTTTTTGAATAACAGAATATAGATATTACCTACTTACGACTAGCTCCATTTACAAATTTTTAAACTGATAACCGACATATTGTTTAAAAATTGCTAAAAATAAACTAGTAAACTAAAGTTGATTAAGTATTCATTAAAAATTATATTATATTTTTAAGAAAAAATAGTATTTTTAATACAATTACTGTTGAAGTTAACCTGTTTTTAACATAAATATTAATTTTAGCAAATATTATATTAAGTATTACAATATCTTGAAAAAATTAATTTTGTTTTGTCCTTTCTTAAATAGATTTATAAACATTTTTAGTAATTCAATAATTATTTTCGATAAATAATGTGTTTTAAAATAATATCGATAATATCAGTTAAAATAATATTTATATGAAATTGGCAGTTAACGCTTTATTGCTATTCGATTTAAAATCAATTCGATTTACGATGAAATGAAACCCCCGTCACAAGTAGAAGGATACCTGTATATTTTTTTGAACGCTACGCAAAATAACAGCGAGAAAAATCGAATTTACAAAAATTAATCAGAAAGAGATACTTGAACAATGTAGATGCATCGAGAGTTCGTTATCTAAGAGAGTTATTGAGTTTTCTTCATAAATTTTCCGCAGTAGGTCGACAAATTACTGGGCAGACGGCGATAAGTAACACGAGAAGTTTCAAAATTAGGTGTCTCAGATTCTCGAGTACCGTCCAACTTTCACGGAGACTTCAAAACGAATACCCAAATGAAAACCTGACATCCGTGGCTTTTCCATGGCGCGAAAAGTCTGCGAGTTTTCTTTCGGAGACAAACTGCAGACTTCGAAACTGGCGTACGAATGAAATGTTGACAGTCATGTAGTTCGTGAACAAAATATCTTCGCGCCGCGAATCCTCTATAAGACGCGATACATATTGGACACGTTTTCAGAGAATGTTCATATTTTAATAGCTGTTGCTCCTATTTTGAGAATCATCGCCAGTTTATGTCCAAAAGTATATCAGCTAAAAACCTGACATTCAAACAAAAATATTCAGCAGCTTGTATAAAAATTAAATGAGTGTAAAAAATCAATAAATCAAGCAAAAATTTAATGTTAATTTAATAAAATTAGAAGAAATCAACAATATTGTGACGATAACATAATTATTCGAACATTCAATTATACGTGCCTAAAAACGAGCACAGTCAATAGCGAGCCAAGGTTCAAACACATAAGGTAGCAAAAACAATGCGACGTCGGAGGAAAGGAAAGCGTAAGAAAGTGCATAAGTTTATCGCTGAACTCGGGTTTCCTTCGGGTTTTTCGCAGCGCTGTAAGAACTCCCAAGCGAGCAGACTCGAAAACGCCAGGAACCAAATTTATATAAACGCGAGAAACCAGGCCGTTATTCCGAGGAAAATTTCTGGAATAAATATTTCCATCGGTTCGAGCCTGTCTCCTCTTTTCCATCTCGCTCTGCCGTAAACTCGTTTCCACTTTCGGTTGCGCGCGCGACGAAGGAACGTCAGAAGTCAGCGGATAACTAAAGGAATTTCAAAATCCAGGGCGAAAAGGCGTTGTCGGCCGACGGTCGATTGCAGCCGACTGCCAGAATCTAACAATTGAGTCGATCGGCTGTGTACTCAACTAGAAATATAATGAAGACGTATATTGTTACAAGGGAAGAAAATCGATCGTACGAAACATTTTGCTTTTCCGCAATTGTCATTCTAAATATAGATCTGTATTAGAATTTATATTGCACATTAATCATTCATGAATATTTTATAATGTATATATTGAATATATTGGTACTACAAATTTAAATTAAAGTTCTATTATGATATTAGTAATAACTGAACGTTATTTCTTGCAAAAACAAGTCTATTTTTTTTAAATCTGAATAAGACGCCAAATCATTTTCAATAGCGTCATATATTGAACAATTTTGTTCTGGCAAAATTCAAACAGAAAACAAAAAATAGTAAATATAAAATTCAAACCGCAAAAATCAAACAAGAGGTTTTTTTTCTTTTAAATGGCCTCAAAGTATTAATCAAAAAGTCTATAATTTTGTTTTTATATTTTTACACGTCCAAAAAATTACCATATTATATAATGGTTTGAAATTTTTATTTATTGAAAATTCAACTTTTTTAAACTTTTTAATTTCTGTAGGAAACCTTCTATTATTCTTTTTATTATTTATGATAAAATTAACATGATTCTTCATTAATTCTTTTAAGTAATATTCTGGCAGTTATTTACTTCATAATATAGAATTTTCTAACAAAAATATGATATGCCGTAGAAGATTTAATGCACGCGGATATCTCTCGTCAGAAACCAAAGTAATTTTTCCTTGGCATAAATGTCGAGATTTAAATAGTTCTATGCTATGAGCTATACGACTGAAGAGAAGAAGGAATTCCGACTAATTTCACTTCGGGACTGCAAGTAGATAATATAACCTTATTCTCCAGATAATTGCACGCGAACTTAACTGTAAAGTGACTTGAGAGAGACATAGTTGCTCTAAAATGTTTAATGTGAAAACTTTAAAAACTGTAAAAAGGAACTGGTTAATTTCTGCAGAAAAAGATATCTTGCTCGTGTATTCGGTATCAAACGCTCAGTAAATGCATGATGTATATTCATCTGAAAATAATTAGCCGCGAAATAGCGAAAAATAACAGTGTTTGGGGCATTACTATGACAAAGCCGGCCCTAGAGCGCAACGTATTTCAATCGCAATATTCCACAAAATTGATAACGCATGAGATGAGACATTCTCGTGCATTTTAAGCAAGTCGCATACTAAACATTATTGACACACGTACCTAACTAGAGTGGCGTTCACAGATGATAATATATTCCAATGGCTACACAGCCGCGCCGCGCCGGGCTCTTCGCTAAACAAGCCCGCAGTAAATAAAGCCGCACGGTTTTCCCTTCATTTCCCTTCATTTCGCCGTCGCAACGCGATGTTCAATAAATCGGACCCCAGATTTTTCTGGTCCCCCTAGCAAATATGTGCAAATAAGCCGAATCTCTCTTCGATAGCGGCAAAGTGACTTAACCGACGGACATTAATTGGCTCAACTTCATCAGGTGGAAAAAAAATCGATCGACCAGTAGCATCAACGGCGGCTCTCACCAACTGTCGTGTAATTCTCGCGTTTTCTCGTCCCAATTCACTCGCACTATCCCGAGATCCCCGATCCCCGATTCCCCAACGAACGGACTCACCGCGTTCATTCTGCTTTCCTCTACGCATAGCCGGAGAGCAACAATTTCAGTTGTGTACACGGCTACACGGTATCGCCTCTCCACCGATACCGTTTTGTTGCATTTGATGTTTTATTTTTACCCGCCACCGACGCGATATTCTTTTACCATAGCAGCAAAACAGGCGCTGCCCCGATGCGTTCGGCACATATCGAGAGCTTTACATTACAACCTTGGCAAATAAGAGCCGCCCTCGACACTCTGCGACCGAGCGAAAATTGAATATCGAGCAAAATACGTTTTTTTTTCTAGCGCACCACTGCGGGCTACATGCACGAATTGCGGCTGTTTTTTTATGCGGTTTAGCAATATTCGCAACATGCATCGTCTCACTTTATTACACTTTCTTTCAAGAATCTATGAATCTCAAAGCATTTATCAAAAATATAAAAACTTTATAGATCGTTCTATTATTACTCGCACGTTTGAATATCTGTAAAAAATTTGAGCACAATTCTCTTATCAGTTTAAAAGTTATTCGATTTTTTGTTTGCTATTAATTCTTATGTAAAATCGCGTTCTCTAATATTTATTTGCAAATTCGAGAAGAAATTGGAAATTAAATCGAATTTTTTATACACATACTAAAAACTAATAAAAACTCTAATAAATATTCGTGTTTGTTTGGCTCCATTTACTCGTTTAAAAGTTATTTACCTAAAATTGTATAAAAAATATGGTTATTTGTTTAAACTACATAAGTTATTAGTTATTATAAACTAAATTATTTCTAGTTGGTTGTTTTGTTTTTTGCAGCTTGTTTCAGAATCAAAATTATTTTTCATTGATTAGGAAAAAATATAAATTCAAAAAATCTACACTTTTAACGTTCAATCTAGGGGACCCGGATATTTTTTACGCGCCAAATAGTACTATGAAAAATTAATTATAACAAATGTTTTTGTATAACCTTACTTAATTTTAAGTCGTTTAATTTTATTCTTCTAATTTTGGTCTTTCAAGTGAAAAAAAATTGTTCAATTATGTTAATTTAAAGTGAAGATTCATTAATTGAAAGATTCGTCGGGTACCAGTTAAGGAAATTTCAGAGCGAATATCGATCAGGGTTAAATTTCAATAACTTTTAGCTGGCATCGCATAGCCAAAACACATCCTTAAACATACGCGCTATAGACGTTAGCATAAAAAGGTCGTAATTACTCGCGAATCGATTTACGATTACGCTAATTACTGCTACTTATCGATTTGTCCGTTCTGTTTGAGCTATGTCACGTTGAAATGTGTAAGCAATAGGAAGCGCACCGCGCTTCAGCAAAATCTCGTCGGGACGAGTATTGCTTAGGAATTGCGGTAGCGCAATACTCGGTGATTACTTTTTGCAGCAGGCGGTTGCATTACATATTGCAACAGATATGTCGAGTGTATCGCGAAAGCATTTTCAATAGGATATATCCTAGCAAGAGAACTTGTTACGAATGATCGATTGCACGCAATACCTACGGGGGTCCCCCCGGTGCAATATTTAGAATTTCAAATTTGCGGTTGCACTTACCCGTCAGACGACTTGTCAAACAAATTCGAAATATGCTACGTATCATACGCGCGCTTCCCGTATGCTTAGCATATTTATCAGATATCACCGTTACGTCCCGGCCGCTGATTTTTAAAGCTTGATTAATTAGCCGCTGGGGCTGGATGTAAAAAGGATCGTGCTAGCGTATAAAAAGGAGCTGGCTTCCTTTTCGAATGATATTTATTTATTGGAAAGGGATGCAAAAAGAAGAAAAAAAGAATATGCGCAGAGATATGCGGCGCGCAGAGGTCTTTCCAACCGAGTCATTAATTACCAACTCAACGCAACATTTGACGTGTACGCATCAATTCTCTCAGCCACATTATCCGTATCGCTGTACTGTGTAAGTTGTGTGCTGCACGTATAAATTATATCACAGGATAGTTCGACGAATCCCGGAATACAGGGCGATAAATCACATTGATCCACGACGATATTTATCGCTATGCGCGGCATTAATCGGATTCTTCGAATCTCGACGTGCACTCTCATTAAACTGAACACGCCCGGCAGCTGCGTCGACCAAGCTGTCTCGGGGAAGCTGCTTTCTAAGACCGGACGATTAGTCAGGATAACCTTCGAGAGGAATTAATTATCGGCGAGCGGAATATAAACGCGCGGCTCCCGCGGGAGCGCGACGCGGCGCGCGGCGCGGCGGGAACAAATAACAATTCCTCACTCTCGCTAATCTCATCATGATCAATCCCATCAATCGGCGCATCTCCTTCGCTCTCCTCGCGGGAACGCGGTCTTCCCCCGCATCGCTTCTTCGGGCGATTCGCAAGGCGCGTCGAGGAGAGACGTATCGATCCAATCGCTCTCCGGCCTAGACTGCCAGAAGAATCGACGGTCGACGAAAGGTTAATTACTGCCGCACCGAGCATTGCATCGCTGCGGCGAGTCAGAGACGAGACTCGTCATATGCGTGCATGCACCGCCGAAATCGCTTCGCAACGAGATGAACGGCGCGAGCTGGACCGCGAGCTTTCATCGCCTGGGCTTGATGGGGTTTATCGACGAGTGGAGGCAGAAACCAGCGCTACGCCGAAGGGGACGTGCGTAGGACGCAAGAGAGGGAGAGAGAGAGCGAGAATCAATTTTCGCGCCCGATTTTCCGTTTCCGAGCGAACCCGCGGGACCGGATTATTTACTCGAAATCGACTGTAAGCATTTAGCAAAACGAATATGTAACTCTACACAGAAAAAAAATAGTATCAGATCAACAATCACTGTCTCATATATAAATAAGAATATAAAAAATTCTTTAAAACAAGTTGATAATCTTAAACACAGACATATAAATATCTCAATAACTAATAATATCTTAGACTGAAAAATCGATTAAAGACTTTTTTTAAATATATAAGTTATAGTATTTTATAATTGTATTTAATTTCTTTTTACTAGAATTCTCAAGGAGTCTACTTAACTCTTCAAAGAAGATTTTACATTCTTGCTTATACTTATACGAGGCAATAATTGTTAATTTGATACTAATTTTTTTTCTGTTTAAACTTATGATTTCGCGGATTACATTTGATCCGATTTCCGTTGAAACAAATGAGTGTATCAATTGAACATCATTAAATCGAAAAATTGTTTCCAATTATATGTTGTAAGAGGCTTAAAGTTCTTTATCTATCGCATGTAATTGCAATTACATGTATATATTATTGTAATTGCATGTATTGCAATACATGCGATATAAAGGCACATCGCAGAAATTGATTTTGCCCTGACAATTTCACAATAGATCAGATGATAGATGAAAGACAATAGAATTAGGAAGACAAAGGATTTTTTGTATAAACCCAGAAAGTACACGTGAAGAGATGGCGCCAATCGAATTCGTTAGGGAAAAATGGATGCCAAATTCCTCAAAGAAACTGTAGATGAAAGCAAACGCGGCGTACCAAAGACGCCCTTCGTAGCGAAGCCCGATTACATGTATGCGTGTTACATATATTATACACATTTTATTAAAATAATATACGATAGGAAATAAAGACGAAAGCGTGAGATAAAATATCTTCTGTAATATTGTAAAAGTGTAATATAATTCAATATATTATAAATAAGCTAATAAAATAAGAAAAGATGATATGAACAAAAATGAAATTATGGTAGAATAGATATCAATCAATTCACTATATTTAAGTTATAGATGTGGTTAAGAAATATTGTGAACAAATTCCTATTTGTCAGAAAAACTGAAATAAATAAATTTTATATTCTTCTATTAAAGCAATATGTCTAGTATATTTTCTTATAAAGTGTATTTAATAATTGATATAGAAATATCATTAACTATCTTAAGATCCGTTTCAATTGAAAAATTGTATTTTTATTTCTTATTTTTTTAATTTTTAATTAATTCTGTTATTTTAAATTAGCGTTTCATCATTTCGACCGTGACTGATTATAAAAATCCAGATATGAATTTGCCGTGAATTTTCGTGATGCACGAAACGTTATGCATTTGTATGTTTTTGTAATTTAACTTGGATCATTGTTAGGTACAGCCTTTTACGTTAGCTTACTCGTTTTCGCATTGTTTTACTCGTAGTCTCCGTGTATCCGAGACTTGTTTTAAAACCGGATCCTTAATGCAGAAACGCGCTCCAGGAAGATGCGGAAAAAGTTTCGCCCTTACCGCGTAGTCGTCTTATTGTTAATCCGCGGAACCTATTTCCCCAATCTTACTTTCTCCTTCATTTTCTAGAAACTTCGATCCAAGACTCGCGAATTCTCACAATTTTCGTGGCCAATTCAATCGAGGAACTTACGTGAAGATTTATCGTGCGCGAAAGCAGCGTAGATCGACCGAGTTCTTTCGCGTTACGATCCTCTAAGCCTAACACGAGTTATAACTCTCTGCAGATACGATACATCCTGATTTAATCGTGCATGAGAGAATAACACTGCGGGAGAGAATAACAGCTCGTCTTACTTTGCGTACGGTGTTTGGAAGATACATTTTAAGCAGGATTATCTAACATCTCAACCTCTTGCACCTAATATCTCGACTGGAACAGTAGCATCCGTTAACCTGACGCAAAGTTGCTTCTGTCGCTCGTCTGTGTACCTTAGGCTTCCATCTCTTCCAACATACAGCGCCCAAAGTAGTCGAGAACAAACAGTAGTCAAGAATCACGTAAGATGGTAAGAACAAAACGTTTTCATCATACACACTGTTAACTTTTCACATCAAGTTCTCTCGACTCTCTCCATGATCGGTCCTATCCCTCTGGTGAAATTCCATGCGAAATTGATCGCGATACTGAACTTTACGTATTTCCACAGCAATAAACAGATCAGAGTTGATCCGTAATCGTCCAACACGTAGAAAATTCGCTTAGGTCTCTCGACTTCGTTATTAGTATTCTCGAAGAGGTTGTGCAATCTTCCGATAACCGCCGTCTTACAGGCGGATATTAGTGGGCGATAGCGGGTAAACGATGGCATGATTTCGCTTGCTCCGCGTTTCGAAGCATTATGGGTACTTATTGCAGCGAGTGCCTAAGAAATTGCCGTACAGAGCCGTGTAAGCTCGGTTCTACGCCGTCATGCACTTCTCTTTCTACTTCTCACTTTCTCTCTCTTTCTCTCTCGCTCTTCTTTTCCCTTAGCATACCGTTCGATGCTGCCGTTGCCAGGGTAAACCGTAATTCACCCTCGAGCAGAGACGATATTTAAGGAACATTTTAACGCTCAAACGTAGATCGCCAGCCGCGAAAAAGGATATTGGAAAGGACACACCTGTGCGAAGCGGTTAACGTCTCATTTACTACTATACTACCGTACTCTCTCTCTCTCTCTCTCTCTTTCTCTCTTCTGGTTCAGACATCGTATCATATAAAAGCGACAGATGAACGGAATCGATGGGACAAATGGATTTCTAAAAAAAAACGTGTTAACGATACGATTCCATCAAACAGAACTGAGGACTGGATCGATATTTTAATATCGAAATATGAAAGAATAATCTCTTTTAATTTAATCTTATCAAGACTTGTTCATTCTATTTTTTTCAGATATTGTCTTCTTTGCACATTAAATCTTTTATTATAATTTTTCAAATTTCTCTCTCTCTCTCTCTCTCTCTCTCTCTCATCTCCTACCTCTTTTTCCTTCTTAATTTTCTTCTCATATTTTATTTTGTTCTTATCAAACACAATTTTATATTAATTCTTAAACTCATACATTGGAAAAATTCTGGTTACATAAATTGGAAAGTTGATAGATTCAATCAAAATATTCCTTAGAAAATGAACAAATCAAAATTCTTTCAGAAATTACCAGATGAGTATGAGTAATTACTTCCTATTAAATATATCAAAATTTTTTGATACTCAATGATGCTAAATGATACCAAACTTAATTAGATTAGCATAACTTTTAGAGAAAAAAAATCTGACGAATGTAACTAGAAATTTTATAAATTTAATTGCAAATGATCTAATCAAATTCTCATAATCAAGTTTATCAATGTTGTAACTGTAAAATATTGAATCCAATGAAAATGACCAAAAATTTCGTTTGAGCTCATCTAAACCTATATACATATTTATATAATTGAAACATTTTTCTATATTAATCTGCAATAATCACGTATTATATTTTCCAATAGATAGATAAATGTACTGACAATTTAAGCAAATAATAGCGACTGTGTATAAAGCATCTGATAGAGAGAGGGTCCTTGCGAGGATCGATTTCACGCCCGAATCTGATGCGCTCGACTCTTTCTACAAAGTAGACGATCGCATCGCATAGCATGCAAAATATAGTATCAGTTGACTTGGCTTTCCCATCTAAATTCCGTAGCTTCTTGGACGACGTGCGGAGAAGAAAGACAGATCACGGTATTTCAACGACAGTGTTCTCCAGACGCGACGGCACGCGCTCTCATCGTCACAAAGCCATTTCTCTCTGGAATCGTCTTTGTATTCGGAGAACACGCATCGAGATTATCGGGAGCAACGTGACCGATTTAATCCACTAGGTTCAATTAGTGTCAAAGCGAATTGATCGAAGCTGATCTAAAAATACACTCATTGTTCGTCAATTAAAGGTCGCTGTGCCTCTTCTAGCAATACGATTATCGGTTATTCTAGAGATACACTGTTAAATATTAAAGAATCAAATTTAAATCAGTGCCTTGAGTCAATTGACATTTTGTTATTTTTAACTTCTATGTGTATGTGCGTGTTAAAATTTATTATTTTAATTACAAAATATGTAATTAAAAAGACAATTACATCTCAATCAACTCAATTCTGTAGTTAAATTGTTTAGTTTCGAAGTGAACAGTGTCCATATTAACGTACGCTAGTAAATAACAAATTAAATTTTAATCGAATTTAGTACATTTCTTGAGCTAAATTGTTTAACTTTATTGTTTTAGATAAATTAATGACATATTGAATAGGAGCAGTGTCAACGTAGAAATGATTCAAAAATAATTGAAATTAGGTATAAAATTCGATATTACAAATTTAACAACGTAAAAAGAATGAATGAGTAACAAATCACGATACTTATCAGCGGAAAAAATAATCGCTAATAAAAAGATTCATCTGTGAATCGATTTAATTATTTGAATTGCTGCGAGAAAATATTCTATCTTAAGCTATCCGCGCACATGTATGTTAAAGAGATGTAATTATGAAACGTATGACGTCGTAACGGTTGTAACGTATTCTGATGTACGCACACACACACATCGACGACTTGCTGAGCAATCAGAATTCGCATTGAGACACGACCAAACACATTCAACGAACCAAATGGTGCGGCGAACGTTAGCAGACGCACGTCAACACATTTCGCTTCAACCGCGTAGGCTTGATAGGTGGGTGTACACAGACACGAAATATCGATTATTGATGAACGCAACATAAAACACGCCTGTTAATTGGAGAAGTAATTTCGGAGGGTCGCGATGTATGGAGAGGGGCGGGTGAATTAAAGCGCAATTAATCGCATAAGCTGCATCGCTGGCTGTCAACAGCGACTCGTTCACGCAACGGCTCGTTGAAATATATGAGGATACATATCATAGCTCCGCAAGAAAGGTGACACAAGTTGAAATTTTTCAAATTTTATGTCATGTGCGGATTGTGTTCTAAATATATCGGCTTTCAATTAGGAAAACTGATGAGATGACAAGATGAAGTCAAGTGAAAAACGGGGGAAACAACACAAATTACAAAAGATAGTTTTCAAGGATCTAACGTAACACCATAATAAAATTAATATTTATATTACTTTTTTGCATGAAGAAAATTTTCTTTTAGACTTTACTCTCAAAATCACAACAAGCGTGGGACAACAAGGCTTTGGAAGAATCTCAGTAAAATTTAATTAAACTATTTTATATTATAGAACAGTTTGGTTAAATTTTAGTAAAAAAGTCTAATAAAAATATAGTAAAATTTTTCAAGTCCATCCTGTTCCACGACTGCCATGATTTTGACGGTAAATTCTAAAATCAAATTCTCTCTGTGTAGAAACCTTGAAACAATTGATAATTAGCAATAAGTTATTTAACTTGTGTTTAACACTGCCTCGTAGTAAGCAATTTTTACATACTCAATTTCTCTTTTGGACAAGAATTTGTGTCACATTTGAGGAGATAGGATATATAGATATACATCTTTCTTGTTCTTCACGTATTACGCAAAATCACGCTACGGAATTCCATTTCACGTGCCTCGTTAATATAGTACGCGAGAAGGACTAAATTGTGTTCTACTTGTGCTGGACCAATTTCCGAGTAGTAATCTCTCACACAGCGTGTTACTCATAAAAGAGACACGTGTCTCTTCGTTAAAGCGGCAATTATTAACTCACCTTGAGTCGCGCGTAACTAGCGCTCAATTATGCTGAATCGCCGGTTCAATTACGTCGAAAGCTTGCGCGGAAATTATCCGTGCACCTACGAGATCGGTTATTGTGCTCGAAAGACCAAACTCCAAAGTTACTCCCGCGTCCGAATCGAGGACGATATTAATGGTCAAAGTTCGCGCCTCGGACAGAACGCTCTCCGCTCATAGAACGCGACTCACCGAGTACGATAGCATCGAGGGATTCGTGAATCGAAGAAGAATAACAAAGTCGTCGACGGATCGCAAAGCGATTATCTTCCGTAAGTTCGTTCAGGCGAACGCCGCGCCGGAAACCGTGGATGAGATCGCGGAGTCTTTTCGATGATAATAGTATTCGCACAAAGTTTACCCTGCGCCTGCGGATTTCATTTGGTCGCGCCGGGTACGATTTCTGCCTTGAATATTACGCGATAGCGATATTCATTGTGAGTAATATACGTTTCCGTCTGTGAGTATTCTCTATTTCAAAGCGCCGATTCAACTTGCAAAATAGCCGCGGGTCATCTACGAGATAAAAATTATATTTCAACGGGACGTAACACCGCAGACGCAGAGAAAGACACCCTTTTCCTCTAATTTCTTTTTAATCGAAAAAAAGTCAAGTTCCCCGAGCACATCAAGTGCGAAAGATGTACACCTGAAAATCGCTCAATTCTCGATTTTCACCTTGTTCGCGAATATCTCTTTGAAAAACACGATTTTCGCCGCTTCAAACGGGCGTGCCCTCTTAAAACGCTCGTTACACTTTAATCCGTAACACGCACAATAGCGGTAACGCGAAGCGCGGAAGATCCGTACCCAAAGCGCTTACGTTCGGATCAACAGTTACCAAAGAGACGATCGTTTTATCGTCCAAAATGTTTTTTTTTTTTCTTTCTTTAACTACTCTCGTTCGATTTCTGGCAAACGCACGTGTGTGTTGCGCACGTACATACGTGTGCACGTGCGTGTACGTACGCCGCTATATATTGCGCTGATTATCGAACGGATCGACAACCACCGTGTCGGCTCGTTTCGAGTAGCATGCGTTAATGCCGACCCCAAAACCGGCGAGCCTAACCCGCAAGCCAGTCGAGAAATTGCGTCGATGCAATTAAGCCAACCACCATAATCGGCCCCGAATATTCGCGCCGATGTCGAAGCGGACACGCACTTCGATTAGACATACGCTCGCGGGAAACGTTCAACGTCAAAGCAACGTTCGAGCGACCGATAAAATGTCCCGCAAATTTATTTATAACACTAGGTACAAATCGACGATCACGAGAGAACAAAGATTGCAATGTTAAAAGATGGGGGAGATTGTCGTGCTGAACTCGGCAAATTGTCATTGACTGATTAACAAATCGCTGTGGGATTACGTTTAACAATCAGAGCAATTTATATTTCCGGGGCACACAGACCTCGATCAGTTCCATTAGCATCGAGAGGCAGAACGATATGAGTCGCGTAGAAAAGATGAAAAGGATATTTCGAACTTAATTCTGTCATAATACAATCTGATTTGCTGCGCGAGCGATGAAAGCGATTTTAACGACGATTCGGTATTAATTGACTGAAAAGATATTATCGCTCTTTAGCGCGCGTATTGGAATAATCCCTTAGATAATCCCTTTAAATCCCTGGAAGGTTTCACTAGACTATACATATACGAGTATGTATACATAATGCATACATAGAATTTTCTATAAAAACTAAACAAGTCTAAATAGTTAAATTTTCAGAAAATAAAAATACTTTTCATCTTCAAATCGTTCACTGCAAATTAAATATGGTAGTTTATCTTCGAACATGTAATAGATGTATATAGAACAAAGTTATAGACTTTGATTAATATTTACAAAGATTTATTTAAAAGAGAAAAATAAAAACTTTTGAACTTGTTTGATGCTTCCGGAAAATTTTATATTTACTATTTATCCTATAATATTTTATATTTTTTATTAAAATATTAATAATTTTATACTTTTTATTAAAATATTAATAATGATAAAGGTGAAAGAAACGTTATTTTAGATATAAAGCCATTTTCATTTGTTACTTATAAAATTTTACAAATTGCTCTTAACAAAACTATTCTTTTATCTCACCTTAAAAAAAACCCAAATTTTTCAAAAATTGATTTTATCATTATATATATTCGAAGTGATAAAATCATACCCCTTTAAAATCATATAACTTTGTCGAAAATATTCTTTCATATCTTTTATATTTTTCGAAATATTTGTCTGGGTCAATTAAAATAAAACATTCTGTAAGTATGCACTTGTACATATTCTTTACTTACAAATGCTATATTATTTAAAACGATGAGTTTTAATCTCTCCCCCCCAAGAACGTGCATAAATAATGTTGAAATATATGAAATATTTTATTTTAAAGTGTATATTACAAAAAACATATGAAAATGTAACATTTAAATAATGTGACATCGCTGAGAACATTTACATTTTAAATATGTGTTAACGCTGTGATTTGTGTGGGAACAGTTTGCGTACGTATGTCTCGGCTTCGTGCGACCAATCGATCGCAAATGTCGACCGTGTCTCTCGTGTAATAAAGGCATTATTTTTTCAGAGCTGAAAAGTGTCGTTGCTGTATCGCACACAGAACACGCAGCTCCCTTTGCTTCATAGCGTGAATAAAAAAGCGCGGGCATGCGATACCGTGCGCCATTCTACGAGCCAACAAAGCTTCAATAAATTTAAACGCACGCCCGTGTGTAGTCGCATCTCGCGCGGTACGTGTATACGTACTGATGATATTCGAGGATACTACACGAAAGAGCATTCAAAACTATATATATATATATATATATATATATATATATATATATATATATAGCGCTACGTATTTCTATTTAGCTAAATAATCAACAATCTTAAAAAACATTTTTTCTCATTCGTAATTTTCTTTTACGATTGCACATTTTTTTAATCAGTTGTCGCGTCACGCGTCAAATCTTCATTCATCGCAAAATTCATCAATTCATCCGCGACACAATTGCGCGCGTTGCATAACATTCCGCTAAAGTGATTTTAAAAATAAATAAATTACTATATACACGAAATGTTATATAGCTTGATTTACTTTTAACGACGTTTCAGATGCAAAGGTTCCTCGTTTACGTTGAAGTAACACAATCTACAAGAAAAGCTACGTATAAGATTACAAACATTTACATTATGCGTTACCCCGATAATACATTTCCTTGGCATTTGTGATATCTTTACGGGGTGGTTTAGTTCCTCTCCTCTTCACCTACATCGTAAAATGGCTCTCGTATTTTTTAAATAAAGCGTCCGCGATCGTTAAACTGTCGACTTATTTTTCCGTCTTAGAGTCGCCCCATTCGGTCCCGGGATTGCATAGTCATTGGTGAAATTGGGTCCGCCGGCCGTTTGAGAAAATAAGTATCTTCGTGAAAGCGAGAGAGAACTAGTTTTGAATTAATGGACGTCCCATTTTCCTTTGCGAGTATATTAGAAATTTCTACGAGTGTGCCAAATTGGCCCATTAACCGATACGTATCGGCAGAGATCCATGTAGCCAATCAAATCCATTATCACGATATATAAATTGCGTTCTTTAGGGGAACAAACATTACACCCTTCAAGTAACAGATTTAAGTAACAATTTTGAATTGATATCGAAAATGTTACGGTACGTTTAAGACATTTTCATTTCTTACGAGTCACAGCGTAACTTTTGCGGAAAAAAGTATTCTATCAACGATTCTTTTTCTTTATTTTTTTTAATGTCCACATTTTCCAATACCCGTTCTCGTCGCGACGCTTTCTATTCCCGACGCTTTCTATTCCCGACGCTTTAATCGTCGCGCTCTTTACGATAAACTTTTCACCAGCACGTACTCGCGCGTATCTACGCAAGAGCACACGCCAAATGTCTGAATTACAGGAGCGCTCGCGGTGCACGGCACGGACTCGTGGACACGGAGGTAGAGGCGCGAGGAAAAAAGTGAAAATGAAATAAACGCTATTAAAATGCTCTCGCGTGTCCGGCGCGCGGTCGAGCGAGAGTTTTATCGCGCGCGACACACGAGCGGCATTTCCTCCTGTCTCCTCCTCTTTGCCGGGACGGAGAATTCGCGAAAGAGATCTACGACGGCCGCACGACCGGAGCCGGGAATTAGGGGACGCTTTGTGCCGCACCGTGGAGATGCGAGAATCATTCGGAGAAACGTTCGTAAGTTAGCGGGCAGGAATGCGAGGGTGACGTGAATCGCGTAAAACGCGCGATTTTCGCGGCGCGATTCCGCTGCGGCGGCGCGCGTATTTAATTCGACGGGCGCAAACAACGCGAGCGGGATAACGCGGCAAAAAGTGACGACCACCGCCACCGAGAATTAATCCTTCGCGCCGGGAAATATTTTTTGGCGCGACGGCGACGTCAGACCAGAACCAGATTTAACGGCGGAAGAGTTTTCAGGCGTAATTCATCGCGACGGTAGTTTGAATTTCCTCGGCCGGAAATCATACGTGCGTGCAAGTAGTGTGCGACAGGTTCGGTAGAGGTGTCAGACAACACAATCCGCGTTTTCCCCGCGTACCGCATCAGTCTCCCTCGTGCCTCGTTCAGCGAATATCACGAATAATCCACGACCTTTTTCGTCCGCCTTGATTTACAAAACATCGTAATCAAATTTGCCAGGCGAATTCGACGTTACGCAAATCCGTGTATACGCCGGCCGTACACCAGCAAAACTCGTTCAACTCTCGTTCGTCAATTAACAAAGCGTATGACGCCGGATTTTTCGGAACAAAGGGGGAATTTCTGTCGGGCCCGTGATTTGTTCTTCGAGAACGAAACCGTTGCGAATTAGATTATCGGTGTTCAATCATTCCATTTGGTAACGCAGCGTGCGCCAGCTTCCTATATCCAGCGCACACGTCGAGATATCAACGTGGGTATCTAAATTTTTTAAAATGCCATTCCATTAGAAATTCCATGTTACAACAAGCCGTGACAAAAAATTTTACTCGATTATCTCTAATCGAAGTAGGTATTTCTCTTTGATACGCTGAATCTGAGTTCGTAAGCGAAAAAATTCTATCGCGTCAAGTTTTTCAGAACCTGCATTAGGTCTGAAAAACCCTCCAAAAAAATACATTGTTACTCATTTCTGAAAATTCGTAGTTGCGAACAATGCTAAAGAGAAAATTAATATTTTTATCTTAGCGTATATTCTAATATCTATATATTCCAATTATCACATTTTTGATCGACTAACGTAACTGAAGTTGACGCTTCGACTGATTTATTAAAAAGCTTAAGGACTGCAGTCAACCTTAAGCCGCAGGCAGTAAAATGCACCGCTTGTACATTGAAACTTGACAATTCAGTTAATCTCATTGTTATACCTTCACGAGCAAACGCTTTCGCGTGTCGCCTAAATCATTCCGCGGATTTACGGTCGACCGCAATCAAGACGGAGAGAAATATTTTTTGAAGAATTAACTCTCTTCTCGGAGCAGAAGCATCTCGTGCGCGAAACAAACGAATCTGCGGAAACGGAAGCGGCAAACGAATCCCGCCGCCCGCGTGCAAACAAAAAATACGAAAAACATAGGGAGGAAAAAAGACGTTGGTTGCGTTAAATGGCCGCGTTTACGTCTTCTCTTTTTGGCCATTGCGGCTCTTCGGTTTTTCACCCGCCGAAGCACGAACGTAAGAAAACACGCTAATGACATTTTCGACTTTCGTCCAAAATGTATCTCATCCCGTCGCACATCGCGATCGTTAGTCGGACAATCGTTGCGGGAGGGAGGAGGTAGAGAACGTCTGGTTTCCGCGGGCGGCACGCAGGTCGTAAATTAAGGGCCCGGGATGCCATTGCCAGCTAGCTCGGCCGAGCTAAATCTGCGAGGAACGATCGTAAACCACGCCGCAATACCACGTTACGTAGCAGGCCGGTGGCGATGCGTGATTGGAGTGAATCCTGCTGAATCGAGGATAAATCTGCGGCCAAGTAATTCGAGGGTGGCCCACGGCAATGGATCGCGTTACAACCGCAATGTAGATCAACTATCCGATATAAGCGCAACGACAAATCTTGAGCCTCGGCCAACGGCTGAGAACTTGCGCGGGCAGAGAATCTTTCCCAACCGAATTTTACCAAACTGTATATCACAAACAAGTCCGAGAAAAGTCAACATATTGAATAATGGTGCAAATCAGTCTTGCTAAAGCTTTAGAAATTAAAATTGTTCAGTTTTATTATCTGTATATTTTTTTAATTCAATTCTCTTGTTGGTTTAATAGGTAGATACTTCATTTTTTATTCGCTTCTGAATCTAAAATTGCATTTTGTAATATTTTCAATTTCATAAAAAAATATTACTAATTAAACTGATTAAATCAAATGTTTTACATGTGCTAATGAAACTCTAATCAATATTCGTGTGAAAGTTTATTTAAATTTACACAGTCGTTTAAAAGTTGATTATTTAAAACTCCAAAATATGGTCATTGCGTAATAAGTCAAATTATTCGTCATTTTATTCGTTGAAGCTGGTTTCAAGGCAAAAATGTGAATATTCACGACTAAAATTTTTTGAAGAAAATGAAACCTAAAAAACCTGCTTAAATTCCAATTGCAGTTGATATAGCTAAAACGTTGAAGTTTTACATAGTGAAAAAAAAAACATTAAGGATTAAGGAGCAAATAGAAGATAAATCTCTCTCGTGTACGTGCCATTGAGCGTTGCGGAGACTAGTCGATCGAAATTGTAGAATTAACCCCGTCGGGACCTGGTAAGGGCGTCACCGGCAAATCTTCGAACGTCACGACTAAATCTGAGACAAACGGTTTATATAAGGCACTAACCGACATTACTGTTAAAGTACAGCTGGTTCGGCTTTCCACTGCCTACCGTTGCAAGCTCAGCGAAAGATGCGTACTATCGGGCGCCGTAAAAAAAACAGTCCGATCGTAAAAGCGAGGTAATATCCCGAATCGTCGGAGCTCATTTGGCAAACCGTTAGAAATCTTTCCGCGGAATATTATTTCATACAAGCGCAGACGGGTCACGCTCGTTTCGTGAATCGTATTTTTCTACGGTCGAAGAAACGTACGTTTCTGAGATGGATTTGATTTCGCGAAATTGCAATTGTAGAGAAAAAAAAGAAAGGTGTAGCACGCGAACGGGATATCTACTGCGAACGTAAATACGTTGTCTCCTTTGCGTTACGCTCCGATAGAAGCCCCATTCCCCTTTTTACGGTTTTCCCCGAGAAAAGATGAAATAACTTACATCCACGAGATGAAGGACGACGAAGGACTTTTTCTTCGCACGCCCGAAGACATTTTACCATTAAATGCATATTTTAAATTAAACCAGAAGATACGCAGATGCGCTCTCGCCGTCATATCTGCTGGAAATGTCCCTTTTAATGGAATATGAGAATCGTGATTGCATTTCGCGGCGCTGCGTAAAGATCTTCAGTTACATTGTCACATAAATTAAATTTTGTAGAAATAATTCCTTGTTTTCAGAGGAATAGCATCATCGAGATGAAATATACGAGAATTATCAAGGTAGTGCATAAAAATCAAGATTTACTTTGTAGTCGAACGTAGCTCATACTTGTAATAAATTATTAAAAATAGGTGAAAGAGAATTGCCTTGAAGAGAATTGCTGCTGAAAAATATAAAAGAATACTGATGAGAATGTAGGCGATTAATACGCATTCCACTATTGTCTTCTACTATATACTCGTGTTTATTTTATATGTATTGTGAACAATAATCTTCTTTCGCATATATAATAAACAATCAAAATGAGATAATCGATCATTCGATCATTTGAAAGCAAAAGGAGAAAATCGTACGTATATAAAATATTTTATTTCCACCTGCGGGCTATCGAAGGCCACTCCACGATATTAATATACATGCTATACTTGAATGAAACATAAACAATTCTCTCCGTGCAGTACGGCAATACGAAACAACTGTTCGCTTCTACGCGATATCGATTTCGTAATACGCGGCATGGAGTACGGCTGAAGCCGGTATCAGAAAAAGAGAAGCGAGAAGGACACGAAGGAATGGTATCAATTTTGTCCGCGGAGATAGAGTGTTATTCCTGTTTGCTACGATGTGGAACAGAACGGAATCACCTCTTCTTGGCACCGTTGCACACTTACCTCAACACTTTCGCCCATTACATGTATGCCGGTAAGGAATATCAATATCTTTTACGACGTGGCACTAAAGCGTTGAATCGACGACTATTGCAGGTACCAGGACATTGTTTAGTGTTTTATGTTTGTAACCTATGCGACCAATTTCTCAATGTCGCTTGTTCACCAAGTTGTGAATCCTATTTCATATCGCTTGGCGATTCATACTAAAAACACCCTTGATAGTCTCGGTGTGACAGATTTCTTTGGTAACTTTCAGCGCCTCTAGAGAGGAATTTTGAATTCTTTACATATCACTCAATAATGACAATTGAAAAAGTTGTTCATCATTTTTTCGGGATTTTATGTATAATTTAGAGAGAAAAAACGCTCCGCCATAACCACAGGCACGCAGGACAATATTTATCAAAACTCGTTGACGTAATATCGCGATATTAAAGTGATATATTGACAAACTTGGTGAGACGTATCAGAATTTCCATGAACTCGTCGTGCGGGAGAAAAAGATGCCCTGGAGTCAATGCACAATGCCACGATAAATATGTAACTAGCAAGTTGGATGAGATCCAGGGATAGGTGAACCAGCATTTTTCAGGGCTCATTGATCATCTGGAGCACGTATCGAGAAGCAGCGAGGTTGAATTTGGGAAGATGGCAAAGTCCGCCAAGATGAAAACTAGGGTCCTTGAAGAGTGTGAGACTCTTCGCGCGAGATGACGGTGGGAAAGACGCGCGGCAGCCCAGATAAATAAGAACCCCTACCCAACGGTCCTTGGATGGTAAGAGCTCCACGTGTTCTAGGGCGAGCCACTTCGCTCGAGATCTCAGGGGGTGTGTGCTATTCGCCACAAGACCTCGATGTCACTTTGCCCCCGATACAACAACGTTGTATCGCGTTTGAAGAGTCCAACCCGATTTTCGAGGCGACCACCCACGTCACGAGCGATCCCATTTACTTAACTACCGCTCGCAGTCCCATTTCCCAACTCCAGGAAATCGTTTTCCGTCGTTGTACCTCGCCGGCGCTCCCTCGTCGATCGCGAGGATCAAACGTGTGGCAACGAGAAAATGGCGCTTCCGCTCGTATACCGCAAAATACAAGGATCGTGGTGCGCAGCGGTTTGGAAAAAGGAAATGTGTTTCGGTGAATGGACGGGAGAGTTGAGAAAAAGGGGAAAAAAATGAAACGTGATGTTTTTATAGGTAAGACTAACTTGGATAACGAACTGGCGATAATATGTTCAGAGTGGCCGTACTCCGTCTCTCGCCGGAGAGGTATTGCCGGAAAATAACTGAGAAATAAACTCAGGAGGAAATCCGCAATTATTTTTTACGGAAAAAAACTACCCGCGACTGTTGTGGTCCAAACTCTTAATTACGCGGTAGTTAATTTTTCCTAAATTCCACGTAATATAGAGGTTTCCTATATCGTGCTTAAAGTGACAAACCGTTTACGGTTTAAAGCGGCAAACACGGAGTTACGGATAATGTTTGCCTACTGCTCTGTGCCAAGCCCAAACAAGATTTCTGGCGTAGATAAGCCACATGAAATCTTATAAGGATGGTCCACGGGAGAGACAGGTGGCGCGCTTCTGGCGATATCTCATAGTTAATGCCTCAACAGGACACAATGCGGCATATCGTTAGATGCATCTTGATACTGTCTATTAAAGTGATGCACGAGCGGTGTCTCGCGCAACGCGACCGTGATACGCCGTAATTTCTTGCATTGTCTACGACTATTTTCTAATTAGGAAGAAACATGAGAGGCGCAACAACGGTGCGCGGAACTCCAGTTTATGTATGCCACTGCAGTATAGTCGCATTGTGTCGTCGTTTGCGCTACTTTTTTATTTCGTTTACATTTTTAATATCTTCAAACTCGTCAATGCTGTGCTGTGCAATATTCTGCATAAAATCATGTACTAAAATTGTAACGTGTAAAAAACACAAAATGTCTAAAAAAATGTCGTGCTTATTAGCGACAAATTAATTGCTCACGAGTCTAAGATATCTTTTATTAATGCAAATTATATAAACTATTAATTTAAATATTTATATAATATTAACTACGTAGATTCGATTTTTAGAGCTTAAAGGTTGCCGATCGAACGTCACGTCTCGTCGACAGATTTGCATTTTTGAGCACAATCACATGATTAAACCATTTCATTAATATAAAGATAGCCAATTATCTAGAGACAGTCAATTAATATATCAGTTTATTTCAAACTTACGATTAAATATTATCCGAATTTACGTGAGCTAGCAAGGCACGTATTTTCCGTGGAAATTCGTGTACGAAAGTGTTCATCGATGTACTGTCCGCACATCACGAAAAACACAAGTACATGTCGTTGAATCAAAGTAATTTCACGGTTGGTGTATGCGCAACCACGAAATCCGAATATTTTTTTATTCTTTATGATCCAATCTTTTCGGATGAATAAAGCAATAAACTTGTCAAATTAATTTATATACATTTATATTGATTCCATTATATACAGTTGATAGCTTAAGCCCTCATTTGGCTGTATTTCACAATATTTTGCTCTGTCTCGCGTATTAATTTCTTTCAGTAGTGGAGATACACTTGAGCATAAATAATCTTATTAGCACGCAGCATATTAATTTCGCTGCTTCAGTATTTATATTTCTTCAATATACACTTTTTTGCAAATATTATTTCATATCTTTTCATACATTCAGTATGTTTTTCGCACCTTAACTATGTCAGTCTTATTAATGTTTCACTCGGAGATCAATTTTCCGTATAAATCGCTACCCGCGCAGTAAAAAACAATTTGCGTTTACGCGGCTTCAAGTTCACGCCTCGCAACATATTTTATACGTTACATAAGCTCGCAAATACGCGAGGCGAGAAAGTCGGAATTAGTTAAATCAGATTAGCTGGCATACTGAACGTGTACCCTGATTCCAGACACCTATCCCGAAATCACCCAAAACGCTTCGTGTCTTACGACCGGAGGCGACGCTAGATTATGAAGACGCCCTGTTTCCGTGCCACGTGTCTCGTGAGTCCGCCTGCCGTGCACGTCTCCGTGGCTTCGCCGTTGGTTGCAATTAACCTCGCCACATCCTGCCACCCGTTTCCTAAACAGAAACTAGCTTAATGCGACGATGCTTGATCTAGCGGATGCGCGCCGTGTAACATAAACGGATAACCCGTAGTTTCTCTCTGCGTAAAATGTTTACCTGCCGTCTGACATTTCGGCATGACGCATGTTCGATATACATACGCACATGAGAGAGACTGCATTTTGCCCCTGATGCTGCAAATAATGCTACACGATATTCAGCAACATTTCCTACCATCAGATGTAATTATTGTCACTTCTCAGATTTGCGTTCATACCGAATGCATGATAAGAATAAACTACATATGTGCGTAATACAAATACTACACCTTAGATATAAATTTAAAAACAAAATATTTTTTCCAATAAAATAAATGCTAAAGTACTTTACTCCAATATAAAGTTAGTTTATTTTACAATAAACTATATTTAAATTTTGAAAAAAGGCATATTAACAAAGATTCTATTTTTAAAAAGGAAGAGAAAAAGAAGAAAATATTAATTAAAGGAAAAAGTAAAAAGATAGAGAAACATTTCTCGATTCTTGATAATATATTGTATTAATGAGAAGAAAAATTTTTTTCCATAGTCTTGTCACATGTCATAAATATAATCATGACAAATTGTCGCTACGTTTGAAATCGCGATAATGAAGAATTAAATATTCGTCCTCGGCAGTGCAGCGTACGTAAGGAACTGCAATGGAGTTGGTCCCATGCTCGCTGATGGTTGCGCGTGTTTTGTGGAGATTGCACGACACCACGAGGGAGCTATTCGTCTTAGTAATGCGTGAGGGTGTCCGCGGCACGGCAGAGAACAAGGAGGAGAGAAAGAGAAAGCACATGAGATATCCCACATCCCACACTGGCAGATGAGAACCGCGAGAGTTGTCGACGGATTTCCAGGGTAGCCACGAGTGAGGAAATTTTCACGACCGGGGGTGGAAGAGTGAAACCCAGCGGCTGATCGAGTAGATGAAACAAGTGACCTCTTATTAACGACCGACGAAAAGTGCATTTGGCATTTGTACTTGGGCATTTATACAATACGGAGAATTCGAAAAGCCTCTCCCTCTTGCGCTTCTCTCGTCGATATTCACCGGTCGATATCCATCTTACTCTTTGTGATAGGTATGCACCCGCATGCACGTGATACACAGGTACACATGCATATGTAAAGGGGAATACAGGGATCTTGCTCAGGAGCTCTGCCCAGCGGCATGCGCGAGGATGAGAGTCGCCATTAATCTACCGTAGACTCGAATCTCGGTTAGGAATCTCACGTCGTGTGAATATCAGAATAGAGATCTCCTCGGCAAATTCCAGCGGCGCGCTGCGGATTTTTGCATCTTTAATGCGAGCTGCGTCCGGAATTTTGTCGACGCAATCACCGGAGCTGCTCGTTAAGTTAATAGGGGAGAGCTATTTTTTTACAGAATAAGCAGTCGTGAGAAAAGCAGAACAAATAGCTTTACGTATTTGTAACATTTCAGGCGAAGTAAAAGCTTAACTATACGTTTTAACCTTGAGAATTTTTCATAAATTAATGTAAATTTATTTAAATGTAAAAAAACGTTCTAAAAAGAATTTGGTTCCCTTGCCACACGCTGTTCCATTTTAACGTGAGACACAATTGATTTTTAATCTCTTGCAATTTAATGTAAGTGATTTCTGAATTGACAGTTCTGCATTCTATAAGTAATAGCGTAACACTATTTCCCGAAGCATCGCGCAAGTTTTCGCCGCGGAACATCTTTTGAACAATTATACCTTCGATAAGGAGAGTTTCCACTTTCCGTTTTTGACTTAGTAAATTACGGTTTGTCGAAAACTTTCTCGCCAAACTTCCCTCCATAGCCCGAGCGAATTGCTATTGAAACTTCGAGTTAGGCCAAAAGCTTCTTATCGGCTATTTCTCTTATTGCAATGCGCGCTAGGAGCAGCTTTCGCAATATTTCAGTGTCCTCTTAACTCCGCGAATCTGAAAAAGCTGCAGGGAAAAGTTGTACGTTTTTGCGCGCAGGACGCAGGTCACTGTGCGCGCGGAAGTATAAATCCGAATTACTCTTTGGGGATTACGGAAGCTGTTTTCAGCATGGATTGGAATTTTGGGATACGAAAAACAGTGAAACTTTGACAGGAAATATTATAAATGTTTTTTTTCCGTTGCGGATTTATGGTGGAATATTTATGCATTGCATTCATTGGCATCCTACATGTATCGTAAAAAAAATATATATATATATATTTTTTTTTTCTACGCACAGAAAACATATTTTTATAGCATCTTTTAAAATATCTCATCATAAAGTTCTGGCCACAATTTTATCTCACTCCTCAATTTAAGACCGAAATGTTATTTATTAACCAAATATTAAATTTTACTGTGCGTATAATTCTGACAATATTTTAAAAAATAATATTGCTCGTATGAGCGTTAAGGATGTATTATACATATTTTCAAAGTAATAAAAAAATTATAAAAAAACAAAGATTGTTTTATATTGCATTTAAAAGTAATACAGAATTGGAAACAATTATTTACCTGAATTAAAAATTATTTTAATAAGAAGTAGGAATGTAATCTAATGGAAATGTATTAAGAAATAGTGACAAAATATACATTCTTTTTTATATAAATACTTTAATAAATGATTCTAAGTTTAGTTGTTCTGTAAATAAGTAAACAAATAAATTTTGTTTATTTACAGAACAATTAAGCTCGCAATAAAACATTGTTTAAATCATATATGAATACTTCAAACACGTATATAAAAAAATTGAATGTTCTGTCATTATTTTTTAAAATAATTTAATTCTTAATACGGTAAACTATAAAAATGTAATGTTATTCACACAACGTCCACACGTATATAATTTATTTTAAGTATAAATATTAACACATTTTTAATTTGAATTTACTTTGCAGGGAATGTACGTGTGATACATTCTTAAAAAACGCAAGTGAAGACAACGGGGAACAAAATTTCCGCTTATGATTTTGCGGACGAAGAGAATTCCAATGCACCTGGAACGTCCCGTATATCAAATTATAAGTGATTAGATTATACACGAATTGGAACATACAATATCGTGTAATGAAGCGTATCCGTTTGCTACATCGCATTACGTGGAGTTTCCCCGCATAAACTCATCACGGATAATGAAATCAGGGAAACTCTGATTTTCCATGTTTACCGAATCGAAAAGCCAACCACTTTGCGACAATTTTATACGTCGCGAATTCTGGGTCATGCCTTAAAGGCACGTCCGTGGTACCGACAAAGAATAGAAAAAGTAAGTACGTCGCGACGACGATGGCGAATTCGCGAATTCACACGTGAGAACAGTGTAACGTGCATGACGTTACGCGGGGCATACCGGATGGAATCAAGTCTTTCTCCAAGACGAAATGCAAATATGGCATTATTCTATTGAATGCACGAAGCTTTTATATTTGAGAGAACTATGTGCCTTGAAATCGAAGGAACCGATAGCGTCGCGAAGATGGTGCGAGAACATGACTAACTTTCCCGGGAAAATCTGCATGTTTTAACATAAATTTCGCGACGTCTTAAACACACCTATGCTCGTGGTAAATTGTAAGGGATGAACCTTTTCTCTCCCTCTTTCGCATTTCAAATGAAGATATATTCCCTCTGTGTACACGGATATATCATTCTCTATGTCACTCAAACCTCATTTTATTTTACTCCGACTTTCGAAGTGACAGATTTTAACGTTCCAATATCTGACGATGAAACGTACCGTCGTAAAATTCAGAAGGCATGAGGTACAAACCAGTCGTTTTTATCTTTCTTCGGGCAGTCATAAAAGTGACGGTGTCGTTCTCAACGGCTTCTCTTCCTCGCTATCTTTCACCAAGAAATATATTGTTGTATGATATTGCGACAAAATATATTATTTAATCAAAAGTAATCTATTAAAATCTATTAATGCTTTTTGCAATAGATTATCATATTACAGAGTTGGGTATAAATTGGGCATAAAAAGGGGTTAAAAAATAAACAATAATGTTAACAAATTAATAATTCTTAACTTATTGTTAGTTGCTTTTAAATGAGTTAATTTTTAACTTTAGTTAGTTATTTTTAAAACACGTAAACTGTAATTTATTAATTTTTTCCCTTGGTTAAAAATCTACTTGTATAAAAAGATAATAATTTCATAAGCCATTAACATTAACTTAATTTAATTTAAAAAAATATTAATGCCCAATCATGTTAGAAAAAATCAAATAACACATAAAAAAAATAATAAAACACGTATCCGTCATCGTATCTGTCGTACATAGACGATCCTTTCTGTTTCAGATTTGGTAATTTACATAATATCTTAAATAGAAAATTCCATTTGTATAAAATTACTACATTTTATCGCGTAACGCGCTCGATTTAAAAGTTTGAAATATTTAATTCGCCGTGTACGCGCCCTGTCGTCAGTTACGCCGATTACGGCAATTAAAATAAATTCTTCGCGGTTAATTGGATTAATTACCCCCGACGTGAACAACCGTGGCTTCCCTTATTTCCTCCGGACGTCCGCCCCTCGAAACGGAAATGAAAAAAGAAAAAGCGCGCGGCGAAACAAGTAGAAGTGTTGGCGTCGGTCGCCCCTATCGCAGCCGGATCGGGGAACTTTCGACGGGCTAATAGAAATAAAAGAAAGTTCTCTCTCTCCCCGCAAGCATTGCAGTCCGGGTTCAGGTTCGTTGCGTCTAAGAGGGTGCAATAAACGGCCAGATTTTCACCGGAACGACCAGCAGCTAACGAACCGAGCGGCAGTTAGACCACACTCAACCATTAGTGCCACTTTTTTCGGTGCACTATGATATCTTGCAATACGATCGAGGAAGGTAAAGAGAGAGAGAGAGAGAGAGAGAGAGAGAGAGAGAGAAAGAGGTTGTATTAGCTTACAATCACGATGAATGTAATAGTAGCGGATGTCACAAAATGTTAAAAAACAAATGTATGGTTTCTCTTCTATCCAATCTATTTTTTTACTCTTCTCTTTATATCAACGCTCTTCGCTTGTAGCAGCTGTGTGCTCTTATTCGACTGAGATGAATTGGATTGAAATGGGATTCATAATAGCATCACTCAAACTTGAAATGCAATTGTCAGGATTCTTCAATAATTCTACAGACAATATGCAGTTGTTCTAAAGAAAATGCTTCCCGTTCTCATTAGTTTTAATGAATTAATACGTGGAAAATTGATTTCTCAAGAAATTTCCCGTTGTTACGTTAAAGCCCTTCGTGCAAACCGCACATTTAATTGCATTGCAATTTTGTTTTACGCTCTAGGTAAAGAAATTTTAGAGTGTTTAATTTTAAGCTTATTTAAATTTGAGCTAATTTATATTAGTAATATACATTTTATGGTTTATGAAGTTTTTATAATTGAAATTGAAAAATGTTAATTACCGCGTAAAATACGATTTCTTTAAATTTTCCATGTTTGAAACAAATATTTTAAATATTAAAACGCACAAAATGTAATAATTTAATACAAACTGTATTTTAGTAAAAAGAAAGCGTAAAAAGAAAGCGTAACATATATTTTTTGAATATTTCATAAAATTAAATTTCTAAAAATAAAAATGCCAAAAACATACAAACGCAATTTCTTTAATTATTAAAATCGTTTTTTATAAAATGTTATTAATATTGATATTAATAACGGAAGTTTCCATGATATTTATTTGTAAGCAGAATATCAGATGTACGTTTAGATAATATGTAATTAGCCGTTTTTCTGCATTATTGTAACGGAAAGACATTTGTTTATTTAACTGGACCAAAGGAGACGTTCGCAACGATCGATGGTATAGAAATCGTGCGGCGCAGCGTGGCGACGCTCCCTCGCGACTCGCAATCGTTTGTGTTAACGACAATATTGTATCGCACTAGCTGACAAATCCTTGCACATATACATATCGCGAACCCTCAAATATAAGAAGCCGAAGGTAGAAAACACCTAAATCGATTGTCGGTTGGCACAATGGAAAACTCAACCTCGGTCTGACCCCGGTTGCGCCACATTTACTTCGTCGGACGATGAAGTCGGATGAGTTATAGCCATCCTCGACCTCTTCATTCATCCCTCCGCTCCATGCTTCTCCTTATATCTCCCCTGCTTTTCCCCGTTCTCTCTATTATCATCTCTAACAAGACGTACTCAGCGAATTCGTTAATGACCGCCTGAAAATCTCCGTTATTAAAATTAGCGCGAGCTCGTGTTTCGGGGTGCGTCTCCTCTCCCCCTCGATCTCCCGCGCGCGCCATTCGTTCCTTCGAATTATTCCATCTCCCGAGATCTCTCCTCGCCTTAACGTGCTCGCACCGAGTACTCGAGCAGAATTTCGAGATACTGAACACACAGTGCTGGTACACGCGTTCCCATATATTAAACCCTGCAAAAGCGAGATTCGCTCTCATCTACTCGCGCTCTCGTCTACCGCCGGAAGAAACATCTTCGCTATGAAAGCGCGACACATACATGAGATTGCGATAGGCGTGCATAAGCGGAGCTACGGACGAAAACGGGTAATAACGGGTGGCGTACAAAGGGCATCCCGCGTGAATGTATTACCGTCTAGAGGGTTGCTTCATCCGCGCGCACGTACGCACAAGTGCGCCACTTGGACCCGTTTCGGGATAATCGCTGTCGCAACTCTTTCTGCCCGGGAAGCTATCCTTCGCACGATCGACTTTTGAGAGCAAATTTATCGGCAGGATTTGTAAAAGCGCACCCAGAGGGTCGACCCGCGTGATACGGCTAACTGCTCCCCTCCCCCACTTCCTCTTCCCGAAATCCTGTAGAACTCGCTCTGGTAAAGGCTTAAAGATGTAGGAACTTAATCTACAAAGTTGCTCGACCTTTCAATCATTACTACGTGAGCCGAATAATTCATTGTAATATTCGTTATTAGAGCAAGTTATCGAGTCTTACATGGCAATTTGCCAAAATCGGTTTGTGGAACAATAAATTTCCGAGCTTATCATTTAATAAATTCGTTCGGAATGATCAATATTTAACCGATGTTACATGAAGCGGAAGCAATGCACTACTTCCCTCACGTAGAATCCACCATGGACTCAATTTGTAGAAACGCTTCAATTGTGAAATATGAATTGCGAAATATCTCTTGTTTATATTATTTTATATTGTACGGCATTTTCGTGCAGTAAATTTTATGCTTAAATTGTTTTAAAATCAAATATCAAAGAGAGAGAGAGAGAGAGAGAGAGAGAAAAATATCAACAATTTTGGAGACCGTTTTCAATAAAATTATGTAATTGACTAAATGTATGTAAACATTTTTTTTTTTTTTTAATAACATTTCAAATTGCTCACTAGTATAAATTATATTACGTAAAAAAACAATTTTACTAAAATGTATAAAAATTTGACCCGATATAGATCTGAAAATAATTAAGTTGAATGCTCTAATTACTAGAATATCAGAAGTTTTTGCAGCATTTTGCTTAAGCGTCCTACATAATTATTTTGATAATCCAACATGAAATTCTCTTCGGACCGGATAAAATTTTTATACATTTTAGTAAAAATATTTTTCCGTGTAGAACAAACTGCTGTAATTTATTCTTTCAAGTTATTTTCCTAAATAAATTTTTGCAAAGATACATGTTATCTTTCAAACAACCTTATTCAAGAAATCACACAAATGAATATTAATCAGGTAAGCGAGACCAAGGAGTAGAATTGTCGGTGCTAAATCTTTGTTTTGTAGATTCCTGTCAAATACTTTGTCATCATCCGAGCACTATCATTAAAAGTTTTTTAAATTTAATATCACACGGAGAGAAATATCATCAAACTTTATATTCTAATATAATTAGTGATTTACTTAATAATGAAAAATATATTTAAAAATAATAAAAATGTTACATTGGAGCACTCGTTGTAATAAAGTAATTTTATATAATAATATCTGATAAAATACTAATCTCTATAATGATCTTATTTTTATACTTTTATATGTAGAATAATGAAAAAGAATCGATTAATGTTTTCAAATATCTATTTTATGATTAATTTTCACTAATAACAAATTCATTTATTATAAGCCTTTTTACGACACACTACAAAGAGTATGTATTAGGCAAAAATAGAATTTAATCGATTGATATGCATTCAGTAACTTTCCCCTATATCTTTTACATGACAAATACTACAAAGTAACAATAATATCAATATTAAATTAATAATTGCACTTTTATATAAACATTAACATTTCTTCATGAAGCGAACTCTAACTTGGAAATACGCTATTCATTTTTTATCTCGGTTTATGTCGCAATTATAAAACAGCACGGCGAATACGGTTAATGTTGGCGCAACAGCGAACTTTTATGACAAACAAATTTCAATTTCAACGATCGTGTCTTCCCGCGTTGATGCATAAACATCTCTCACAACGAGCTCGCTTATCTCCAACGCGTGTATATTCCCTCTCGTCAAAGACAGCTGAAAAAAAAAATCTTTCCTTTCACAAGAATTTTTCTGAATAAATCGCAGTTTAATTGCTTCGTGCATTTCTCTGCACGCGTAAGAATGATATACCGTTCATTTCGTATTATATAATTCACCTAACACCGCACGATAATCATCATTGTTGCCGTGTCGGAAAATTCTTCGGGTATAAAAATTTTGCTGATTTCTACTTATTTAAATACCATTCGCATTTAATACTATGGTAAAAAGTTATAATCGTGCCATGTATTCATCGTTAAATCAGCTTATAAAATGTTGCAAAAAGAATCTTTTGCTATCCTCCTCTTTTTACAGATATGACGAGATTTGATGAAAAATAGGGGAACATGCATATTGTGATATATTTAAGCTACCTGTTTTCGCATCGACATGACATTCAGTTATTTAATAAAAACAAACGCGCGACTCGAGAACATAAAATGTAATAAAAAACAATACAGGGGCATGTGTGAGTCACGCGCGATAAATACGCGCAAATAAAATTAACAATTCAAAACAAAATCAATATATTAAAATCTTCGTACGTTCGGACCTTCTTCAGGCCTTTATACTGTTGAAAATAGCCCGATACAGACTGAAAATGTATGTAGAAAAATTTTAATAGATTTAATTTCTTTACACCTACGAAAAGCACTTTGTAACACTGCCATCAAAGAATTTAACCAGCTTACAGTGTTAAGTGGATAAATAAACAGCATTATTAGGATTCATGAGATATAAGTCAAACATATTTCATTCGCACAATTTCTTGTATGCAAAAGCTGTTCAATTAACGCACAAAATATAATGATTGTAACTCCAATGAACATTACAATGGCGGGAAGGAAGAATATGTCTTCATTTCTACGCGGGTAGTGAACATAGTGAGCCGAATGCGTTAAGCGTTAAGCAACTCCGCGGCGCGCGGCGCAGCGTGACGCAAAAGCCGCGAGCGAAACAAGAGAAACAAGCTTCATTGTTGATAGTTTCTCGTTGGCGCGAGAAACATTTCCTCGGGTTACACGAAGAAACGCGGGGAAAAAGGATGCTGCTCCTCGATTCATTATCCGCTTTATCGGCAGCGGGGGAACGTGCGCTCCTTTCCGTCGTATATAATCGCCCCCAGTCGATGCCGTCTTGCGCGCGAGTAAATCGCGGATGACAAGGGTATATACTACGCGAGACGTACGAGATTCGCAACCCTCCTTCCCTCGTATAAGCGATGGCAGGAGTGGTGTTTGGAGGGTGTGCGAGTCGGCAGTAACGGACCGGGCGAACGTCCGCACAATGGATCGTTTCGACGGACTGCGCGAGGGGGTGCGGCGCGCGTCGATGACGGGGGTAGTCCTGAGAGAAGAACAGGATATATTTCATACACACATACACGCACATATATATATATATATATATTTGCAGTGGCCCAAATATATACATGTATGTATATGTATATTATATATTTGGACCCACTGCTATTGACGCTACACAACTGATCACGTTGATCATCCCCTTTCGGGCATCGCTCGTTCCCATAGTTTTGCGCTCCCATCAAATTAAGCCACCATTAAAATAATAATCCGATTCGCTCTCTGCCCCATTCCGCACGAGTGGTGACCATCCTCTCTCGTGCGCGCGTATGCTACCTCACGAACCGCATCGACGCGGCGACGCGGCGAAAATCGACGTGGACGCGATCGACAATATAGTCGTATATAGGGCTGTCCTCTTGATTACTCATCGACGCCCGGGATTATCCCCGACGGACGCAATTATGAGCGTCGTCACTGGAGCATCGTGCATCCCTGAACCAAGGGTTTAAGCCGGTTTCACACGACTACTAATTTCACCAATGGCTTCCTTTTATCGATCGCATACTTGTTCGTAAAGTTATCTATATTAAGTTTTATATTATAAAATAAATAATCAGAATAATTGTCAGGTAATTTTACATTTTTCTCCTTACACAGAAAGTAAATTTAAATATAAGTACTAAATTTAGATACCTACAACCTATTTAAACATACATATTTAAATAAATCTAACGTTTCGCAATTTGCATACATAATGCAAATTCAAAAAGACTTAATAAAATGTGCAGAATATAAATCTCTTTCTTTTTACATTTTCCGTGTAAACTGTTTGCACATATCATGAAAGCTGTTTATAAAAACGTGTCTAAATTGATTATATAAAATCTAAAGAAAGAAAAAAATTCTGTAAGCTAATATTTATTCTTCGATCAAATAAAATAAAAATAAGGTTGATAAACAAGATAAAATTAGATATAAATAGCCAATTTAATCAAAACAAATAATGACATGTTTTGACTTTACTTATGAGTCTTCATCAAACATGATATGTGTTATAAATGATATAATTGCAAAAATAATAAATTACGTGATTGATTGAATTTAAATTTGATTTAAATATTATACAATCAAAACTCATTTATTAAATATGTTTTTATTTTATTTATTTAAGCATATATAAATCTTGATTTTAATGTTTTTTATTCTTCGATGTTAATCAGAAATCTTGATATAACTGTCATCTTTTAACGAAAGAGTCGGACGAGATCGAGTTGAGAAAAGGTTGTTAAATCTATCCTAACATAATTGAACGTCACTCGAATGTTCCTCTTTTACGAGCGATTCGATTGCATCCGTGTGAAAACTTTCATTTAGATAGAACGTTGACTCACCTACGACGAGAATTTCTGCTGAAAACATTTTACGATTCCGCGTGAAACCGACCTTACGAGACGTATCATTGAACGGACGACTATCTCTTGGATGCGCCCTTCGCGTGTGATCAAGTTGTATAATTACTATGATTGTGTTGTAAGCGCGGTTCAATTGCCAGTCGATTGAAATAAATGACGTCAACCGGCAAAGGAAACGATTTCGCTTAATTTTGCTCGATACAAAAAAAAGAAAAGAGAGAGAAAGAGAGAGAGAGAGAGAAATATCGCGTTGCAGGGGCGCGCGATTATGGTATTGTATCGAAGAAATTTATGGTGGCTGTATTGAATAGTGCGTCGATAATAAGATCGTTTCCGATAACTATTTCGGTCGTCGTTCTTACCGCGGCACAGCGAGCCGAATGAAATTTATGGCGTACATGAGTAAGCTTGGGGGGCAAAGGGGCATTAGATTAACACTCCCTCGCGCGCGATGAACTTGCGCAGCTGTAATAACGGTTCTTACATCGCGTTTCAATTTCAGCGCAAATGGACACGTCGCGAATCGCGTGAAATTATTGGGTCGTAAGAATACACGTTCGCGGAAAGAAGACACTTAAGAAAAGTCAAAATATTCAACAAGCAAGAATCGTCCAGTTTAAAGACTCTAATCTGAGCATAATATGGCGAGTTTGGTAAAATTTTGCGAAAGAGGAGTATATATATTTAAAAAAAAATTTAGTAATACTAATCGATACTAAATGATAGTCATTAAAACTTGATGAAATAATTTTAATTAAATATTGGATTAATAGCAAATATTCAGTAATATATTTAGTAACGGTTTGAATGTTGTTATGTTTGGTTACTATTAATATAATTGCTAAATATTTGGTTACAATAACTAAACATTTAATTGAAAATATTTTATACATTGACTGACAAAACGTTAAACAATTAAAATTAGCTGTTTTATTGCTATAGTTTGATTGTAGGATCTCTAGTTCAGAAGCACCTTGGAGTGTAAACTACACATCTCTCGCGCGACGATCTCCGGATTATAAGCATAACGCAGGAGATAAAAATGCCGCCATTTCGGGCACGATACGCGCAAGGTCTCAGGAGGTTAATGATATAAGTTGTTTTGACGTTGGCTCCCGGACACAAATCCCGCGACACGTATCCCGCGAAAAAGAACGCATTAGCCTGTTTAATACGCGCGTGCGGCGCACCATTACTCATTCCCGTCCGTTGTTTGGGGATATATTCCACCGTCACTAATAAATCTTGATGAGGATTTGTAGCAGATAAAAGACAAACGATGTAGCGGCATTATGTAGGTCAGGATTATCAGACAGCGCGAAAATCGATACGCGTGCGTTTGTCATTTTTCCGCAATGTAATCTACAAGTGAAATATGATAAAATATTAGTTAGGTTGAACTGGTCTCTTTACATTTTCACAAGAATAGATTACCAGATTACACTACGCAGAGTACGATAACGAAGCTGCACGACGGGATTACGAAATAAAAAGTATAATAACGAGTAGTCAACAAATTTTTCAATCTAAATTCATACCTAAATCAAGACCTGTAATATCAAGACTTGTATATTCGCAATTTAACCAGAAAAGATAGTATACATGGACAAATTAAATGCAGACGTTGCACAAGCAAGACACACGCTGCAGTTAGTTAAAAATAAGCGTGTGTTTGGCATACGTAAACATTATTTCTGTTACCACGTAGGAAAAACTTGTTATGTAACGTTAAATGTTTATAAAACTAGCGTCCAAACAAAACAAATAATAATCATTGTTTACAAAGGTAAAAAATTATATAAATTATTCTTCAATGTCGAAGCAATTTGTAGCAACGTTTATTTCTATCAATGTATCCATTAATTTTAAATTCGATTTAATTTACTCTTTTTTTTCTAATTTTTAGAACTAGAAAAAAATCAAAAATCAAAAAGCAATTGAAAAATTATTACAAATTAATTACCGCTATCAGATTCGAAGAACATTCGTACGAATAAATGTCTCTCTGTTATCTCTCGAAAATTATTATGTACATGAGAAAAGTCCACATATCGCCCTCAGAAAATATGTGCTTACAAATACCGTGTTCAGGAAGAGTAGATGAATAAATTAACATTTCCAATGTAAAGATTTCTCTTCTCTCTGAAAGCTAGAGCTCTGTTTTGAGATGTTTGCTTTTCCACAGTAATCCGTCCTACGTCAGAGATTCTGATTACAATTCGAGATTGTATCTCGGAAGGAAGAACAGTCCCGCAATTTTCCAACTTCGGCAAGCACCGAGGTTCATATCGCGGGAGAACGCAGACGTACGTACATAAACTCGTGAGAGCGCATAGAGTTGGTAATTTCAGTGATCGATTTCGCGAAAGTGGATAAAACGTTACTCACAAGAATGAGCATAACTCTTCCACTGTAAGCGATGGCGAATGCCAAACAAGTACCAAACCAAGAAAACTCAGCGACCCAAGCGAGGTATCACATTACCATAAGAATTCTGTAGTCCAAAGATCTTCGTGAGGAAAACATAAAAACGATTCCATTAAAAAAGATTCAAGCTTTTTCATAATAGGATCTCGCTACACTAATAAGTGAATAAATAAAAATAACTTAATATAATTACATTTTCAAGTAAAAAATATTTTAATTAAATTTGTATGAAAATTAGATAAAAAATATTAATTAATTTGCAATTTATTATTTTTAAGTTTTATTATTTTAATATTTTTCTTAAAAAATTATTTACCGGTGATTACTCACCGATCGATGCAATGACCGTAATCTGCAATCTCAAATAGACGAATAGACGAATAGACGATATTTACGTTTCAATGAATCTAATAAATATCATTTTTTTATTTAATATTTATTATCCAAATATTGAAATTTTGTTCTCACGCGAATAAGATTTACACGAATAAATTAAAACTTGATCTCTTATTATCCTAAAAGTAGCTTTACATGAATAATTTTAACGAGTTTTAATTAATGGTACACTTAATTTAATATTATCTTCGGCAATGCGATAATATCAGTTAAACGCATATCACTAACATTATTTTACCATAATTAATACTAAACGGAGCTATTAATTAATAGCAATTAATGCATGCATTAGAGTAACGCATGTTATATGTATTGTCGATCGTATTGTATCAATTTCATAATAGTCATTTTACATAAAATTAATCCACTTAATATTCGGCTATATCACTTAAGTGATATAATGCGTTGCGATTCATCACAATAATTATCGCAATTTATCCGATTTATAATAATGTTAACGGCTGTTAATATTAACAGCTAGCAAGATATTTTCTCAAGGTAAATAAGTTTATTCCGGAAAATGTTCAGTAAACAAACCAGTGTGTGTATCGTATTTTTTCGGCCACTTCGCAACAATGTCGACATGGCGGATGCTCCACTACAAAGTTATAAAAACTTTAGTTAAAAACATAATTACCTGACGCAGACATATGTTACATTACCAGAGAGCAGAGTGGACAGACGGCCAGAATAGCAACTCGAAAAATTTCTATGAATAATCTCGACATTTTCCAAGCGTAAACGAGTGATTACTACAAATACTTTTGCACAACACTCACAAGCATTAAGACAAAACAAAAATGCTCACTATACGTGTCAGCAAAATTTTAACGCGCCCGTTTTTGTTATTAAATTTCTATTTTATTTTTAACCGGAACGACTTATCTAGATGTGTGTTTTCATTGAGCATTTATTCTAATTAATTCGTAAGCACTTGCGTGGGGATCAAACTGATCATGGTTTTTCGATCCATCTGCGTCAAAATGCACGTCAAACTGAGAAAATCAAGTAAGAACGAGCTTTCTCAAGTTCCCTCGTTTTCCGCCTATCTTCTCCCCTTTCGAAAGATGTAATAGACGCACAATGGAGAATAAAACACATTGTTCCAGCGTACACTGCATTGTTTCGCGACCGACATCTTCGACAAGGCCAGCGAAGTGTATCTTCACTCGTGCCTTGCCCGACTTGTATGGTCCGCATTTTACGTGCGTACAAGCACTGCTAGCCTGCTCGTTCCGTTTCTACTTTGTTACACCTTGATACAGGACGCCCTGGTTTTCCGGTAATACGCGTATATGTACGTCGACAAATCGTGACAAATGATTTCGTTTCAAGAATACCTCCGTTTTCAAGCTCTCCTATCACGTCTCTCGCTGCGGTACTATCAAAGTCGAGTACACAATGGTGAATTGCGAGGCGAAAAGAAAAGAGGAATCCAAACCGCTGCTACTGAAGCCGTACACAAAGAAAACTGAACCGGATTGTTATCAGTTACGAAAATGTTATATTAGGATACTAAACGCAATTTTCAATTGCGACGATCGCGACTGACAATGAGAGATTATCGCTTCCGAAGAATTGAAATTATTTGTAGAATTGTAAAACTTTCTCATGCATTTCGTTGTATCTCTAAGCAAACAATCCAGACGCAAAGTTCCTTCAGCTAACAATTCAGATTTAGATATAATACCATTCGTTTATTCACGCGGTGGTATTACGTGAATTGGGTTTGTATAATGTATTTAAATTTAATCTGTCCTTTTCAAACCGGATTGCAGGTAGCGGCACCGCTACGGGCTATTATTAAGAAACCGTTAAAGTTACGGGCAGTCTTGAAAACTTTCTCGAAATCACTGAGACAATAACGGTAAGATAATATCGCGCGTCGGTTCGTGAACCGCGCGCTGTGAAAAGTAGCTATAATTATGATAAGCTCCGGCGAGCATCGATTTTCCGATGAAGCAAAATGACCATCGAAACAGCGCCGATGTAGCGCGTGAGTCCGCCTCTGCGCGCGTCCCATTCTAAAACTATACAGCGTCGGATTGATTGGTTCAACTTTACTTGCGCCGTGTTACCCGCCCGAGGCGGTTTGCGCTTCGCAGATTTACAGGAAGTCTCTCCTATCGTTCTTCGATTAGTGTTGAACAATATTTTCATGCGTTTGCACTCTTAGAGAGCCAATTATGTGTGTTTGTTGTTAAACATATGCGCGCTTTTTATCTCGCATCGGGTGGGCAAAGAGGCGTAATGAACGATTAATCATTTTGTTTCTCGCAACTCCGCATCGTAAATGTACGTTTCGGAAAGTTTATCTTTCCTAGCAAACGTTACTTTTATTACTATGACGTCCGCGAACTCAGTGTAGATCTTCCAATCGAAGCTAACACAAACTGATCTCACTTGGATTACCGAGCAGTTTATATTTCTGTACTTTCCAGTTTTTCTTCTGCCAATCCGATATGAACCATTGAACGATCGCTTTTTTCTTTCATCTCGCGTAATCCGCATTTCACTTCTTTCACATAGAAGATACTCAAAGTGAAGCTTACATTGACAACCTTCTCGTATTGTATCGCATTAAATTAATCATCCCTATATATCTATAGCGGGATTTCAGAAGAAGAAAGCCAGTGTAGATATTCATTGGTTTAGTATAATTGATAAAAAGATTGCAGTTGCAAGATTGCACGATGTTCTACTTAAGTATTGATTGTACCGATATATCCACGAGCAGCACCAATTACGTCTGTAATAATTCACTTTGCTCGGTCTTGAAGCGCGATAGCGAACGAACGAAGTGGATACATGTGCGAACAGTGCTGCATCGAAAGAATATACTTTCCGGCGTTCCTGAAATGCTCGGGTAGTTTCACTCATGATTTAAAAGCGCGCCAGAATAATTCATTAAAGCCCGCGAAGCGGAGGTCGTCCGCGGCTCGTCAGAGCGATTCTCGCTGTGTCCGGGAAAAATTCTAAGAGATTAAGATTTTTCAAAACACCGTAATTCAATCGCGCACTCGACGCGAGCGATTGTTACAGTCTCGAATCTGATTTGCACGCGTAAGTACGCGAGACCTGGCGCCGGCGCCCGCGCCCGCGCCGGTCTCTTCTGCAATCTGAGTCTGACCATGCGGCGATTTTGTCCAAATCCTGCGAGAGAGCAGGATATATTAGGGGAATTAGAAAGTAATATCGTTTCTACAACATAAGCAATATATAGTTGTATTAATATAACTTATTATTTGATCAATAATACATAATCAATTATTTTCTATAAAGCGAATAATCATCTGCCTATTTATTATATTTTTAATTCCTTTCTCGAGTAAAACTAACCAGCTTTGATTCGAAAAAATGTGAATAAAACGATTTGAACATCACTTAAAGTTTCTTTCTTCGCAAGAAGTGCATCGGGCAAGATGATAGTCCGAATGAATGAGGAAGTTTTCTCATCTTCATTTTTTAATTATTGGTTTCGTTTGTTTTGTTGTATGCCATATGGCATATAATCGAGCATTGTCATATTTCAGAATCAAAGTCGGTTAACTTTTCTGAGAAAGGAATTAAAAAATTTATAAATAAATGGATATTATTTACTCAATAACAAATTATATATTAACAAAATAGCATTAATTTCTCTTAATACATTTATGCTTGCGAGAACAAGAAGGAACTATCTTTTTCATTTTCTCCTATCTTCCGCTTAATCTCTTTCTCTCTCGGAAGTTGAGAAAACTTGGCGGATCAGTCAAAACTGTCTGTCCCATGGCTAGACTCTGATTGTAAGGGCTCTAGCCTTTCCCATTCGAGTCCGGCTTTTGGTTCCACCGTTATATATAACGTACACGCTGACCAGTACGTATTGCCGAATTCCATTTCTTCTTTCAGGTTCCAGGGTTGAGCCGTGCGAGTCGGAAGATATACGGCATCCGACCGCGCGCTTAGTCCGCGTCAGTAGCCGACGGAGGCAAATGTCTTCATCGATTAAGTTACCGGTAACCATTGGTCACCACCGCACCCCGCAAATTCCCAAAAGGAAACCACTTCTCGCTTACGGGAAACGAATCCCGCGAGCGAGAGAAAAGGCGCTTCCGCGCGCATCATCGAAAAAACCACCCCCCATCGAGCTAGTTACTATCCTGGTATCCTGGATATCTTCCGGCTGCGCGTCGTGGCCGAAAAATTTACGAAGAGAGTCCACGGAACAGGCGGTGTACCACCAACCACGGTAAGTAGTCGCGAATGATATATTCGAAGTTGAGCGCGTGGCCCCCGGGCGATATTTCACGGAAGAGTTTCCACCCCCGATGAGAGTCCCGCCGAGGGAGAGCCTCGAGAGTCCTCTCCTCCCCTCCACCCTTCCCACCTTGCGCGAGAGTCTTTGACATTATCGAGATTCCGAAGGCACCTGGAGCGCTGCAATTTTGTTCCATCTTCCTTCCTCTCCCTCTTTCTCGACTCACTTTGTTCCCGTTCTCGGTTCTCTTATCCGCACCGCTGTTTGCCTTCCTTGTTTGCAATCCCCCTCTCTCCCCCTCCCCCCCCTCTCTCTCTCTCTCTCTCTCTTTCGCCCCTCTATTTCACGTTCGTTCAGAACATCCCGCGATGAGGCGAGAAACGGGGAAGGGGATTAGGATCAACGCGGGGAAGCCTCAGAAACCGGGTAATTTAACAGAGGCCAGATGAGATAAGATAGCCTCGCGATGGTTGGGTTGGTGTTCTTGCGGTTCACCTTACAACTCGGCTGCGACGCCGAGCGAGCCTCCATTCCGTCGTGTAAACACGTCCCCGCGACGCCGCAGCCGCCCGCATGAGACTTACAAGAAAACGCTCGCGCTCGGATCCTGGATCCTCCGACAGGAAGAAAGCTCTAGGTTCGGAATTTCGCGACGCTCCAATAACCCCTGTATTTCTACGAGACGAAAACGTCATTGAATTGCACACTTAGGAACAATCGCTCAAATTTCTGGCGAGAAAACACGCTATACGATGCTCCAAATTTTTCGTATTTTTATTTATGTATTTTCTTCAAAAAATATCCAAGTCGACGTAGATATTGTTTCAAAAAAAAAAGAAAAAAATGACAAAAAAAAAATCCATCTTGTGACATTAACCCTATTGTTTTGTTTAAATTTCCTATTCTGTTATATCGTTTAATGTTCACAAAGATCTAAAAAAAATTTTTTAATTCATAAAAACCTGATCTTACAGACAAAATACCAGAAAAATTTTTTTATTAAAATATTAATAAAAAAAAAAACAAAATGCGTTTTGGGTCAAACAGACCCGAGCAGAACAGCAGGATTAAGAGTGAGATGCTTAATTAGTCCGACATCTACGTAAAGTAATTGCAATTCAAAGTAATATGCAAATAAGTGTTGTTTTTGAAACACGCGTCTATAAACTGACAGCGTTGCATCGCTTTCAAAGTGACGAGTACAAATATTCGCGGCAACGATTTTTCGACGTACACAGAGAAATTAAAAATAAAAACACAGAGATACGTTTCACGAATAAACAGGCTTGAACGTGTCAAATCACGAATCTCTTAAAAACACCGAAGAAAAATATTTTTAACAAAAATACCGGGAGAAATGTATACGAAAAAGAAATAAAAAGTATAGCCGTTACAGCAAAAGCTGGTAGCCATATTTTTTTGAAAGTCCATGCAGATTATTAAAATACCTTTTTCTGTGAATATTTTATTGTCATTATTATGTTATTCCTTTCACGTTTTTACGCACAAAGTAAGATATAAATAAGATATCACGTTGCATTGTGAATTAAAAAAACTTTAACATGTAACGAAATTCGTCAGATCAAATTCACGGATATGACTGTTTAATGTAGATGTCTAATACTTATCTAATTCATATTAATAACATACAATTGGAAAATTTGTGTTAAATTTAACTTATTTTACATGTCCCACACGGTTCGTCTAAATTTTTGTTTTAATTTGATACAAGATGAATATGTTAGGAAGTAACACAAATATTTTGTAAGAAATTAGAATATGAAAGTGTAACACTTGGTACAATTTGGGAACAAATTGCGGAAGGATATTTCTTTAATAAAATTAAAATTTATAATATGTTGACACGTTAATTTATTTAAAATTAATGTTTCAAAACTACATTTTTATATTTGTTTGTTTATTCAAAATTGTGTTATTTTAACACAATTTTAACACAAAGAATTAATTTAACTAAAAATATTCAAAAAACACTCGGGTGTTAAATTAACACTCGAATATGTAGTAAATTCAATATAAAAATTTGAACAAGAACCAATTTTAACATAAATACATAATTTTTTCTATCGTGTAATACTTTAATCTAAATGAATTCAGATCAGTCATATTTGTCTCGTTATTTCTGTTTTATTGAACACGTGTTGGTACGAAATTTAATGTTAAATTTATATGAAACGTCCCAACCATTCACACAATCCGATGGCCCAAAAGTCCTGCGGCTCACTTAATATCCCAAGTCGTTTATCGTTCAAATGACCGCATAACTTCGCTATGTTCTATGAAACCACCGGTTTTATTGACAGCGGTCTGAATTAGGGTGGTCCGCTGACGGCGAAAGAATGGTCCGCGGCAATGAACCTTTCGTGTGGATCGCCTTTGGAAAAGAGCACCGTTTTGTCATAAAGAAACTCGAGACGATAGGGGCGATAGATGTATGAAATATGCGGGAACTGTTCGCGAGATCACTTTGGAAAAAAACGCAGCAACGTTTTAACTAGGTAAGGTAGGAGCAAAGGGGGAGTATCGCAAGATAGATTGCGTTAGGGAGACGATAAATTTGTCGAAATAAAAGTAAGTATTGTCAATAATATGAAAACGATTGCCGGATGAAAATGCACACAGCCGCGCCAATCGCACGTCAGGTCGTCGCGCGTCGTCGCAATCCGTGTGTCTTCCCGATAACTTCGTTGACGTAATCTTTAATGATTCTCCCGTGCTTTCACTCGCGACATCCTCCTGTAAAAGCGCTCTATCCGCAGTGTACAGTGCGCTCGAATACGTTCCACCTATTTGGCTAACTTTATACTACGCTTGAGACGCATACTTGAATGCTCGAGGGTAGTAGACATCGTGCGACTCTTCAACGTGGGACCAAGTCGGTTTAGTTGGCCCAATTTTCGTTACCGCGCAGTTAATACAACGTATTTCCAGCTTCGAACTCACTGAATGATGCTTCAGAAGTGCAAACACTCAAAATGGAAGTTATATTCCCCCCTTCTTCTCCCCTCACTATGAAGTATACGATTCGTACTTGACACACTGGAGACTAAAATTTCAACAGCTCTTTCGCCAAAATGGAAAACGGACAAAAATAATCCATTAACTCGCGAATTTGATAAAGATAAAAAAATATTTGATTATCATTATGCACGTCACAGAAAAATGTTTCATCACTTTAGTCTCGGGTTTTCATACAAATGTTAAATAAATATGTAACGCGACGTATTTTAACAGCAACATTTATTTCAGCCAGCGATTGCTTTATGCAAATTCGTACGTGATTATAATTAACGTATTACTTTCAATATAAATACATCCAATATCGATCCAGTACATACCATACATCCCATTGCTGAAATATTCATCTCTGCTGAACGTAACGCGTCTACAGCACAATTACACCTATGCTTTGCTAACGTTATTAATAAGCAGAAATATTACTGAGATTTCTCTTAATAATTTTACGATTCGTTATGATAATAAATTTATATATTTAAATGTATATACATTAAATATAAATTAATGTAAATAAACCGGAACCGTTATCTGGAATAATCATCTCGAAAGATTTTTATACTTTAATAACAAGAAGAATAAAAACTCAGTTATAGCGTCAGTCATTAAACAAATATAAAAACATTAATATTCAAATTACTATACAAATAATTTGTAGATTTTGATTGAGTGGACAAGAATTATTTCGAATAATACTAATATTATAATTTCCGTGAGTTAATATCAATATATCATAAATTAGCACATCTCGTAAGTTCCAGAAATAAAGGATGCAGGTATTAAATAGAGTCCGTCCGTCTTGAGTACTTTTCCACCTAAATTATCAAAGATAACCTATCGGTTAGGTTTCGAATGCTTTCGATCTGGACCCGCCAGATATTAATCACGCGACTCTCTCGGAAGGGTCCAATGTACGCGACATCTGGCATTAATTCGATGCTTAACGTTCGGCAGTTCGGATTCTAGATCCCTCCGATCTTCGCGGAGCGCACGTAGCAGCCCTGGCTCTGGCTCGAATCCCGCATATAATTTCCGTGGGGGCGAGATCAAGACCAGAAGCGTCTACAGGAAGAACGATGGGTGTACGCCTGTAAGTAGTATTTGTGAAATATGGTCCCGACGGAAGCGTTTTTATATTCCTGCACTTTATATACACCGGAGATCGCCAAAATCCCGACGTTTCTATTCGCGATCGAGCAAAAGACACGGAACGACAGAGATATGCCATACGGGATTTTACGAGTGACCATAAGAGACGTCGAAAAATAAATCTGCTGAGTAAGTTTAAAACCGCATTCCGATTATAAATCCGTTAAATTTATAGGCAACTTTGGTTTACTGCTTTGATTCACTGTAACTCATTGTCAGGAAAAGTAAATTGAGGAGGGTAACTGTTGTTCGAAGTTCTATGTCAATGAATATTAAAAAAAAGTGATCAATTTGATTAAATTTCTTCAATTCATTTATACATTTAATTTAAAGGGATATATTCACGATCAGAAGGATCTACAATATGTAAATAATTTCAAACAATTTTTCTTTAACACTGAAAAATTTGATACATTTATCGAGTGAACCATTGACCAATAAATGACTTCACTATTACTTCGATCATGGTGTGAAATTTCAATTGAAAGCTCGCTATTGTTAACTATCTGCCATCACAAATATTATTGTTACGAAAAGTGCTCGACAACGTGTTTCGCTTGTCAGTGAGTCTAGAGAGTTTCGAAAAATCTCTAACGGTGCGCACTCGGTTAATCCGACTACTGCAAAAAAAAACATCGCTAACGACTTTTTCACGATGTTCCGAGCAACGTGTCGCAAACATCAGCGTTCGCTGCGCGCGTCAATGCCGCGCGTGTCGCTCTTGATACGGGATCACTGAGCCAAAATCAAAGATCGCGTCGTGATTCCGCCAACGCGACTTAATCATCATCAAAGCCCGCTCTAACGGGGCCAACTTCCCGGTCTGCCTGTAACGAGACTTGTAACTTGTTCAGTATCCGTAAGTACAATCTGCGCTCTGCTGCCCCACGCGACGTATCTGGCGAGTACCACCTAGCGTTCGCGTTTGCGTCCACGCCAGGAGTCACCTATCCGTTTAATCGATGTTTAACGATTCGAGTTCGAGAAACTCCGTGACAAACTTAACAGCGGCTCTAGTGAAACTTCCTTCGTGCAAGAGGATCGGCCACAAAGTGTTTCGAACGTTTCAGATTTCGGTGGGCGTGCGGGCGGCACTCGTCTCGCGCGGCACTGCAATGCACTTTCTCGAATTGTCGAAACGCGTTACGCTTTGATTCGAGAATAGAGGTCAAAGGTATAAGGGCCGATAACGAAGCACGGACGATTGCACGTGCAACTCCCCTTACCTTCGTGATCTTACAATCTTCGTAATCAAAAAATTGTTATCAAATTAACAATCATTGTTATATACATATTGTACATAAGCAAGAATATTTAATCTTTTTTAAACAACTTGATAATCTTAAGCATAACTAGTTTGCACACGTGAAGAAATTTTCGTGTAATCTTATATAACTCACAAAAACAATAGGGTCATCGCGCCAGTCAATGAACAAATAAAAACAACTTAATATAATTACATTTTCAAGTGAAAAATAATATTTTATGATTAAAAATCTACAAGAAAATTAGATCTATAGAATAGAAATTATTTGCAATTTAATATTTTTTTAACACTTATTTACTGGTGATTGTTCAGCAATTGGTGAGGTGAGTTTACATTTGAAGGGCTTGCTGCAACAGTGGGCTAACCCGCATTTTTAAAAATAAAAAAAAATCTTAAAAGTTAATCCTTAATCACTTTTAATTTATAGAGTTTATTTTCTCTGTTTTTACAAAATGGGAGTTAGCCTATTGTTCAGGCAAGCTCTTCAATTGTACATTAAAGCACTGTCAGAATTTAAATTACGAACAATCGAAAAACTGGCAACTCTCATGAGGCGAATTTTAGAAAAGCGAATAGATAAAGGCTTGATCTACATTTAGTTGCAAAGGTGAACTTTAGAGGTAGTTAGAAAGTACAGAAATTTGAATATTAAAAAGTTACGAACGGAGGATGACACGTAAAGCACTTTTAATGAAAATCTCTGCAACACGACGTTATTATCGTCCTATATTCCGCGCTGTGATTCTCGCATAGTAATAATTGCTGAGCGTGTGAGCAGTCAATTTGCTACATCTGTTTAATCCAATATCAAATCCGCAGAAACTCTAAAAACGGTAATTATATCGCGTAATTTGAACCGCCGCGCTGTATCTGCAAAACAAAATCATTAAGAGACAATCGCGTTAAAATTATTCCTTTTTGCTCTTATTAATCAAAATGATTTCAATCCTCCGCAAAAAAAGAATAGTGCGATTACGCTAGCTACATCTTGAGTTAATAAAAGAGAACTGGAATTGACATCTTCGTCTTCGAATGGAAAAGAAACTGCGGAGCGTTTCTTTCTAATAGAATGGTAATGGAATGATACACACCTGAAGCTAATCTGGTTTTACCTAACCGTGCTACATCGGAGAAAGAAAATCTCGGGCCAGACAAGCGAGAAAATTACGTTCCATCTGCGAAAACATCGAGCGAGAAACCACGATTTTAAATTGAACGAATCGCAATGGCTCTCGCGCGCAAACAATCGATAAGTAATCAACGCGTGCCGGTCCTCTTTTCTACCTTCTTTCAGTCTACATTTCCTACCTAATGCTGTAACCAGGTTTATATTGACGGCAAATAAAAAGCCGGAAGTAACTGGATTTATTATCCGCGAAGTGTATAGTAGATGTTGTTAAGAGCATCCATCCGTAAGATAATATTGCATTCGAGTTGTACGATTTTCCATCCTTTGAAGCAGAATAAATTAAATTTCCATTCTGGATTAATAATAAAAATGTATGTATAAATACACTGACAATGAGAAAAGTGATTTTATTATACGAGTATCAACAAGACAATATGATTGAGTGCGTTTTGATGAAACTAAGCAGAATTTCTAGTTGTAATAAGACTCGAGATTTTATATCAAAACGTTTGATAGACTTTGCTGCAATCTCTATCATGATGTTCCTACAAGATTTCTGATTCTTCCGTTTTTCAACAGACGCACTAATTGAATCTACCACATATTTCTAAATAATGCAACAAGACTCGTTTTTTCAGTGTAAAATTTATATGACTGAAAAAAATATACGATAATACTATTCATATTTTTTTCCTTTATAATAAAAAAAAGAGATTACTACAAAAATACTTGGGCAGAAACTCTATTAAGTTTTTTTAAATAGTGTTTTTAAAAAATAAAATAAATTAAATGGGTCTTATTCAACCCAGATACCTTACACGTGAGTTTATAAAAATATTAGCGAAATGGTAAGGAAACATATTTCTTTCCAATCTCTTATAAAATATTTTCGATAATGTTAGATTGACCACTTGGTAACTAAAAGTTAAAGCATACGAAGGAGAGATTTTCGAAACTTCTCACTTAGGAGTTATTCTACAACAATCTTATATCGATTTCTGAGTTAGGTCGTCGTCAGCTGTCAGATTCAAGAAACATCGCATCTCCGAAACGTTATCGGAGCAAGTAAAAAATATCCGGATTCCGAATTCCCGGTTGAAGAAATCGACAACAGATACATTTGACGTAGAGGATTGATGCCTGAGTGCTTTGGCTAATTAACGTCCTTTGATTGACTAATATTTTCTCAAGTATGATTAATTGCTTTCTTTTCCTGGAAATGCTCGAACGGTCTCGGACTATTAACCCCTTTGTTCTATCTGTTCTGGGCCACGTTATTCTAGGGCATGCTGAAGCTGACGTGACAGACATCGGTGTATTTTTGTTACACGCTAGCGGAAGTGATTATCGCGAGACGAGCACGCTTGATTGAACAAAGATGTAATAGGAGTAGCTCTCCTGTGTATAGAAGGTACGTTGATCCGCAAATCCATCTCGCGGAAAGAGGGGAAGGTACGGAAGTTCCGCGATGAAATATTACTGGTGACTAAGGACGTTTAAGGGGGTGAGCAAACGAATTTACGGTTCGCCGTTAAATCCCGTGAAGAATACGTCCGCCCGTGGGAAAGTCGGGGCTCGGTTACACGTTAAGGCGTGTGTTTCGCGAGAGCGACGCGATGAACGTTCGCATATCGTCGGCTTCAAGTTCCATTTCGTAAAATATTTCTATCCAGCGTCACGGCGCGGCGCGCGGCGCGAGCGAATGTTGCAACGACGACGTGCTCATCCCAATAAAGCGTTACGAAAATTGTACGTTCCACGTGGTGCAAACGTGTGTGTCACGTGTATAGGTACGCGTGTGTCTGTGTGTACGTTCAGCAGGTTCCACTTCTATTTTCGCAGGCTCGCAAACGAGAAATGTCAGTGCACTTATTCGCGTGTACCGCGAAATTTCGTACGCGAGACGTTCTATAGCGCTCGGTTACGCTTTGTTGATTTTATACTTCGTTAGAATTCTCCACGTCGTCGACGGTTTCATTACCTAATAGCGTACATGTCTTTATTCCGGATGTATAAAGAGAAATTATTTTCAAAAACACCGATCTAACACTTTGTGGTCGAGATAACCGCGCCGCGCCGGCTGTATTGTTAGAGAGAACGAGATGAGACACCTCTTTGTAGAAACGTTAGTTTTGCAGATTCGCCGTTTCAATATTCACGAGCATGCAACGTGTCTCTGCGCTAATAAAAGTAAAACGAAGGAAAAGAGAAAAGATCACGAACGCAAAAACGGACAAGAGGAAACTATTAGCTACGCGAATTGTTTGCTTCTATTACATATTCGCGCGTAAACATTTCCCCCTTTTGTTATCATCATGCATAAACGTAACTTGTCTGAACAAAAGCTCTTTCGGAACTTTTCTGTTGCAAAAGCAAAGTATATTTCCTACAATTACGTAATTACGCACGTATCTGTCTCATACAGAAATTTATCTCCATTACATAGATACTTGAAAAAGAAAAGAGATTCAAAGTGGTATATCAATGTTAAATAGAATATAAAATCATAATAAAGTTAAATATGAGTCATTTTAAGAAAAATTATTATAATTTCACTCAATACATTTTTTACGATAATTTTGTTGTAAAATATTTAATAAAGCCAATGACTTCAAAATGATTTTTTTAGTTATAAAGACATTTTATAAAATCATTACTATATCAAGAAATTATCGTCAAAAGTATATCGAAATTATAATAATTTTTCCTAAATTAACCTAAACTTAATGTCATCTTAATCTTATTATGATTTTGTATTCTACCAAGAATCTGGTAAAATTGTATTAGCTTCATAAGAATGGAATCTGGCTAATTGTACTCGTGCGCGCAGTATATAATGTACATACAACAACAGTATATCTAGCTTAATTAACTTATAATTTTATAAACTCGAAATCAAGAGCAAAATAGAAATTTACACAAGATAATCACCTGCTTGAAATATACGATTTTACAATATACTGGTAGCACAACTATTTCAATTTTTTTTTAATCGCAATGCGATATGCAATTAAATTTTTAATTACGTAATCCCACGCGATATAAAATCGTGTTTTTATTATGATTAAAAATCACAAATGCATCTCAAAATCCTTATCAAAATACTTCTAACAAAGTATTCATTCATTAAATACTTATAAAAAATTTAACAAATTTTATGAATAATTTTAGATAGCTATGCATGTACCATTTCTTTCTCTAGTTTTTAAAAATATCATACATTTTGATTATTATAATTGAATAAAATTTTAAATTACATGTAATTTAAATTTATGTGTGCGATATATAAAATAACGCAAAATTTAAATTTGCATTTACAAAATTAGAAACAGTTCAAACGTGTGTATCCGCGACAAAAATTGTAGTGCGCTATATCACATTCACCGATTGTTAAAAAGAAATTCTTTGTAAATAAAAATTAAAAGATTCTTAAAAACAGGACTTTTTTCGAACTCTCAAAGTTGAATACTTCATTAAAGAAGATAACAATCACGATACACAACTTTGTATTATAAATCGCGCCAACTGTAAATTTCGCGAACATATTAAAGCCCTCTTTCCGTTCTTTCATTATTTCAGTTTTATCGCTGAAGAAAATAGCTGCAGAAGATCGCGATAATTATACGGCACAAATGGAAATTTATTCGATATTTATGAGTACAAGACACAACACTCCATTATTTACAACACTTGGAGTGAATCCGCTTATTGGCAATCGATTATTTAAATCTGCGTAGGATAATATAAAATCGCCCGTAGCACCCCAGCTTGCTCGCTTACTGTCCGTTATGAATATTCTAATCCGTAAAAGTACGGCGATAGATTTCTCCGTTGCTTCGCTTCAATTCGATTTCTCCAAATCCATCGTCGTCAAATGGAATCATTTTTATATGATTTGTTATTATATTTTTTTCGGTTTTTCGTATTTAATAAGCTATTCGGTATATTTTTTATGAGACGCTCTCAAAACGCGTTTATTGAAAATAACGATTTCATATCAATATACAAATTCTTATCGTTTTCATAAGATCTTGCAATTTTCAGAGAGATTTAGAGAATTTCGTTAGCACAACGTCAGTTTTCCTAGCAGGCTTGATATTTTAAACCGGTGATTCCGAATTGCGCCTTCTTCCTGAAAGCGACAGCCCCAGCTTTTTGTCGGTCTTACCACTTGGCAGTGTTCTCATGCGCGCATAACAGACGGGGTTGAGCTTGCATTTTGCGTCCGCGGCGGGATACAATTTAAATCGCGGTAATTTAGAACGGAATGGTGCACCAACTCCGCGTAATCATCGAAACGTAATCCCTACCGCAAAATGAGCTATCCGCCGTTTACTATTGTCGCTTGAGATACTTTTAAATTTATTACGGACAGAGCGATGAAAAACATAGTTTACCAGATCAATAACAATTCGATTAAGAGAAATCTGGAACGAGTATTCAAATTCAAGATGTTCTCTGTTTACGCTCGGCTGTTTCACAATGAAAGTCGTTCGATTTAAAATAGATAAAAAGCAATATATTCTTATTGTGATTAAACGTCCTAACAACGATAGAAAGAAGCAACAAATAAAGCATTGGCTGGAAGGAGCTTCAAGTTAAGTGCCCGACCGTCGTTTTGTATATATATATTGTATCAGTATTCTTCGAGACATTATAGCGTTAGCCGCGCAAATTGCTTTCCGCAAACGATACATAATGGAAAGCGTCGAGCTTTAGCCACGGCTCTGGCAAGTTTTAAAACAAAAGCAAAAAATTTTATAAAGAGTGTACTTAAAAAGAAAAGTTAATAAAAGGCCATGTTAGAAATAATTAAATTGTTAATCTAGCTCTGTAAAAATAAAAGGGAAACAAAAAATATTTTCTGTCGTAACTGTGTGTTATTTTTTAAATAAAATAATATCAATCGCGTTCGTTTAAAACTACATGGCACAATAAAATTTGCATTCAAACCGAGGCACTAAAATAGAATGCTTTTTTAAATCCAAATTTCGTTAAAATACCTTTTTAACTGCACACGGTATCGCGATGAGAATAGCGTATGATAACGGGTTTCTCTGTAGAAAATCTTGTTTTACTTAACACAGTTTCCGCGATATATATATATATATATATTCTTTAAAACTAATCTAGAGGGTGACGTCGCCCGAGCGCGCTATCGAATTATCTTTACGTGTAAGAAATATCGGTTATTATCGATCGAAGAAATAAAGCTGACACTATCGCGCATGCACGGAAAATTACGGGATGTAATTTTGATGAGATATTAAAGACGTCTACTCTCGAGAGGAGTTCGAGAAGAGCAAGAGGCCGTCCGACGACGGCGACGGCGACGGTGCGATCGTAAGCGTATGTCTCCGTGAAGAACGGAGACAGCGCGTCGTCGTCGTTCCAGATACTTTCGGATTCAATGCCTTCTCTCTCGCGAGCATGCAAAGCGATCGATGAGTCGAACATTTTAATTTTGGCGAGAATCATATTCACGACTGAGGCGAGCGGGTTAAAACGAGTTCCGGCGTGGGTTGGCAAGTGGGTGCGAAAAGAATAGAAACCGCGAGCGGAAAATGCGGGCGACGCCGCGCCGGATGGGAGGCTACAATTCCATTTGTCCCATTTCAAAGTGAAATAGCTTATAATGTCGAAATAAAACGTCCCCGAATCGCGCCCGGTTCTTCAGGAGCCCGGTCTCAAGTCGCTCGGTAAGAGTCGAGTTAGGAAGATATTCCGGAACGATGAAGATGGGCGCGGGGGATATGGAAATCTCCAACAGCGAGATGGTTGGCCCGCTTCTCCCGACTATGATAATCCAGAATCGCATGCTCCATCGCCTTTTTTATCCGACAATGAAAAGTTATTTGTCGTGCGGGAAAGAGAGCGCGATGGGTATGTATATATGTTTATTTAACCGTATTTTTAAACGATTTGTAATGAAGAATTATCCTTTAACGTGAGAATTTTCCATTATGCTACGTTCTTGAATTTTGCAAAAAGATTCTTATGTAAACGAGAGGAAAAAAAAACGATAGAACGTTAAGCCATAAGTAGTAAATTTCTGACAATTTTCCGCGGAACTCAAGGCACATTCGCACCCTTCGTACCATTTGCAGGTTTAAGATTTGAAAAGGGTATTTTCGTTTTTGCACAGAAGAAAGAAGGTATCAAATTAAACTTAATATATTCTATTTAACAATCATTTCACAAATGATGACAACTGAGACAATTTTTGTAACACGCCCATTCGGATTTGCAAATAATTAGCAAAAATATATTTTCTTATGTTTGAAAAAATTGATTAAGAACACTCAAATATCAAAGAACAAATGTATCAAGCTTGAAACTTATAGTTTTTACATTTTTTTGAAGATTGAAAAATGGTACCGTGAGCAAAAACATCCTTTCAAACAGTTACGTTTCTCGTTATTAACCACGTAAATAGGGCTTTGTGTTCTCCTACCGCGCATTTTGATGCATCGATGCTCATGTAGAGAAGACATTAAGTATAGAAAAGCTGGCCGGTCTTTGAAAGAGAGCGAGAGACGCGCGCCGCGTCACTCCGGCATAGCCGAAAGACGAGAGACGAGAGACGCGACGCGACGGGCGTAATGAAATTTCCCAGCAAACGAGCGCGGCGCCAAACTCTACGCAGTAACGCCGTTGTTACGCTCCTCTTTTCGAACTTTCCGCATTTGTTAGCGCACGGGCGAAGTGATTCACAGTATCTGCCGGCATAAAGAGCCGCGCCGCGAACTTTCTCCCCCACGTTTCGCACCCCGCGCAACCGTCCCGACGTTCCCTATCTCCCTGGAGCGGATTCAGAGGAGAAGCAGGAAAACGCGTCCAGCAGCGAGCCGCACCCGGAAGTGGCGCGCCTCGAGTCCTATCCGTTCACGATTCCCTCGGATTCCGGCGTTAAATCCGAAAGTAAAGACTCGGAGCGGCTCGATAGAAAGTCCAAGTTTTACCGCGACGAGATGCGATTCGTGAGACTTTTCCTCGATCGACCTCGGGGACGGCGAAGGAAAAGGAAAGAGAGAGAGAGAGAGAGAACACGAAAGGATTGCTGGTGAAGGATAACGATCCCCTGCGAAAACGTGACGTTAATTGGAAAAGCGAGTCCGATCGATCGCATGCCGGCTCAATACCGAGCGATCAGCGATTCCAGTGGAGAGGACGACCCTTTAATCCGTTTTTCGCCCGGTTAAGAATAATTTCCTACTTCTGCCGAGCTAAAATGGCGACACCTTTCCGTGACTGCTTTTCGTCTCTAGAGCTGATTATGATAAATGGCTTAATAAAGGATCGCGTTTGTCGACCTAATTTCAATATAATCGAGCAGCCCGTGTGAGCCAGGATCCTTTTATCCTGGACGTGATCTTTTTTAATATGTATGTATATGACTAACTTCTATACGAGCACAATTTTTTATTATAATACCATGTAATCGAGAGGTTTTATAATTTTACATTTACGATATAGTAGTTGGGAGAATTATTAAAATTGATCTCTTGAAAAATTAGACAAGTTGCGTTTACTACATTTATGCAGTACATGTATATTATCTGAGACACGATTCCCTGCCGGCTATCAATTTTCTATGGAGAAATGGAAGAAGGTACGCTGCGCTACAGGAACCTCAATTTTACCAGTGGGAAAGGGGATACGTCGTTTCCGCTCAAAAATATTTTATCGAAGGAAGAAAGAGACTGGAAGAAACAGCGCGCGGTGAACATCGGAGAGGCAAAGGGGAAAAGAAGGAGGAAGAGACGCACTTCTTTGGGTGCACGCGTACATCCTCGTGTCCAACTTTCATACAGAGCCCATCTCCCTTGTCCTATTCTCAGCCAGCCCCGAGCAGCGCAAAGCTCCCTCTAAGCCAGTTTCTCGTGTTTCACAATCCCGAGTGAAACAATTGAGTGCATTCGCGCCGTCCCTGGGGAGAGAAAAGGCAAGTGAGCACCAGAGCCAGATAGAAACGTACAGGTCCTGCAAATCCACCGAGGAGAGGGTGGATAGAGCGTTCCCATTCAAAGCGGACAGAACGACGGTTTACCTCCCCGGTGCGTCTGAATGGAACCGACCGAGCGCGACCCTTCTTCTTTTCTGCATCTCTGCGACCGTGTCCGGAATGCGGTTGAACATCTCTTAAACCAACAAGTCGGCGATGACCGATCGTAATCGGTGATCCTGAAATCGATAGCGGAGCTATCTCAGAGCCATTCACGAGACCACGTGGAAGCAACGATCTGTTGTCACATAATCAAGAGAGGATAATAAAAGAAACCTACAAGATGCTACACACATCTACGACTTGTAGGTCTCTCGAGAGAAAGTTCTCTATACGATATATAAAGAAATTAATAAATTTTGTAATAATCTTCTGAATTTTGTAATAATCATATCCCTATCAGGAAACAATTTTTTTTATGTTTTTTAAATATTTAAAAAATGTTATAATGAAGAATAAATATTTAAAAAACATTTAAAAAACATTGTCTGCTGATAGGGCATTTTTTTTTTAATTTATATGTCTAAAACAATTTTACTTTGTCTACAAATTCACATATTCTTTCATCGATTTTTACACAAGTATCACCGAAATTCTTTTTGCCACGTCCCTATCAATATCCATAGAATTAAAAACTAAAATAATAATAACACACGAGAAAATCCATCGATATCTAAATTAACAATTAAATAGAAATAAGCTTAATACTTAATAATAAGTACTAAGCTTTTGTGTACATTTTTCAGTACACAGTAAAATATCTGTTTGGTCTTGAAACACAGTCCTAAACTGAAGCTGTAACAGTATCTAAATACCGAAAGGAATCTATTTTTGACTGAGTTAAACTTCAGAAGACAACGTCCCGGCGTTAATCAGGAAGAAATGTAAACCGAAAGTTCCGCCAGTAATCATCGTAGGGGAGCCACCGGGGACGGGTCCGGAGGCTGCGTCTCGCGCTCGTTATTTCAAGATGGTGCCGTCGAGCCGTTCTTAGCCATCGCGGGGGAGTCGGAATCCCGGCCAGACGGTCAAACGGTCTCGCCCGCACTGGCCGTGCCGCTGAACGTGAAATATCCGCGCAAGCGGAAGTTATAAATCACTCGGCGCGGCGGCGGCAGCGGCGGCGGCGGCGGCGACCCAGAAACAGAGGCGGTAAGGGGATTCCGTCGCCCATTCCGTTGCTCGAGGTCGCGACGTAATTTCATTTTATCTAGCAGTCGGCTATCTAACCGAAATTCTTCCGTCGCCTATCAGCCACACACACATACGCGCGCGCGCCCGAGCGCTTGCAAGTGCGGTCATCGGCTGCACAATAGTAATCGTGGAAGTTTCTCTCTCTCTCTCTCTTTCTCTCACGTAGTACATACACACATACACACATGCACGCGAATAACACGCGGGGGTTGCGAAACAACCAACACGTTCCGCCCCGGCTATTTCGCCCGTCTTCTTATTCGCTTCGCTGGGTTTCTCAGGGCGTACATACAAGCGGGACGAAATGCGGGCGTGGATACGCGGGCGTACCTTTGACGGGCAAAGTTGATGTCGAGAAGAGCGGATAAAAAAAGTAAAAGAGAGAGAGAGAGAGAGAGAGAGAGAGAGAGAGAGAAGGAAACCCGCATACAATGCGTACGATGATGTCTTGCCACTTTGATTTTAAGTATTGATTCACACACTGACGAATGCCTGACAGCTTTAGGATGCTTTTTCTTTTTCTTTACTTGTTCTTCTTCTACTATACACAAGAGTATTAATTGTTTAAGAATCATCGGAGTTTTCTTTGCCACATTCGTCGATATCCATAGAATTAAAAAATGGTTGTAAAAAAATGATTGCAATTACTATATAATTGCAATTATTTTATAAAATAACCCTTTTCCTATGTTATTATTACTAATATTATAGTCGTAATAACTATAAAAAGGGAGCTCTTAATTGTAATTATTTTAATTGAATTAGCTCTGAAATCTCTTTAACTGATATCCAGTTAAAGGGTCCAACGTATCATTTTAACTTGTCATTTTAACTTGTTCTACTGAGATAGAATATATTAGTTTTAATTTGATATTGTATTTTTTCTGTACACAAATATTTTTCTCTCAGTGTAGATACAGGGCATTGATTACTATTATGAAAAGTAGCTTCATCAAAGATAAAATACGGAAAATAAATAAGATATTGATGAATAAAGTGGGGTACAATCTCGCCGACAGAGGATAACGCTACAAAAAGCAATCCTGTGCAAAGGAAATGCACCGTGGACACCTTGCATTTAAGTATAATCAGAGATAATTCATTTACAAGCCGATTTAAATGCGACAAAATGCTCCGCAAGGTGCAGAATTCTTAGAACGTCTTCGGGGCGACAGTTATCTTGATTCACAATAAGAGCACGAGTAAAGCGAATCCGATGGCAAGCGGAAATCTCGGGGATAAATGCACACAATAAAAAAAGAAAATAACACTACCGCGCCATTAAGGTCTTCTCAGAGTGCCACGGTCTTCACTGATCCTCTTTGCTGAAAATCGCGACAACGGGAGACAAAGACGCAAAAAGAAATTGCGCGGTTATCTTTGAGATGATGTCTCCTCATTTTCTATTTATTCTACTGGCTCTCGAAAAAGAAACCACTGACTGTTATTGATTTATTAAACCAATAAGTCTTGCCAACAGGACGCGAGACTCTAATTAAAAATTTCTTGATAAAATATTAAAAGATCTAACAGTATTGCTTCATTTCATTTCATTTTTTCATTACCGTAAATATATAATATTAAACTATATTTTTCAAGTCTTCAAGTTTCTTTCGATGTAAAGCAAATAAGCAAATGTAATTAATTTTTTGCAAATGTAAATACTAAAAATTCACGAATGACATTTAATATAAATTAAATAATGATAAGTAAAATCAAACCAATATACACAATAGACAAGTAGACAATAAACTTTTTCTGACTATCGCGGATTTTGAAGAATATTTTTTACGTGAATTTATATACATTTATATACATTATTTATATATATTTTTCATTATTGTAAACCGCACGCCAACAATTTTGTCGATCTTGAAATGCAGTCCTAAACTACAGTTGAAATAGTAATATCACGAATTAAATTGATAATAATAATTGATAAACAATTTATTAATAATATTCAATATTATTAAATTATTATTATTATCAATTTAATTCGTAATATTACTGTTCCAGCTTCAATTTAGTACTGCGTTTCAAGACCAACCAAATTGCTGCCGCGCATAAATTCACGCAGAAAATATTAAGCATCAAGATCTGCTTTGACTGAAAAAAAGCTCATCTTCTCTACTTGTATTAATATAAATTGTTTTTAAAAATTATTTTTTTATTTTTTACACGTTTTACACTATTTAATAAATAATTTGATTACTACTCTCTTTGCTCATTTTTTTCACACAAGTATATTACATATTAAAAAATTTGTAATATGAAAAAAGTGAAATAAATACATAACAATAATGAAAAATGAAGCAATTCTTTTACGTTATATTAAATAAAAGAATGAAAAATCACATCTTTTTTTCTATAATCTTATACAAAGTTATACAACAAAAAATACGAAGACTGCTGTTAAAAAATCGTAACTGGAACATTTGGACTTTCAACAGCAGCCCCAAGCCGCTGATGCCGCTCTTTCAACCTAGCATCGACCATGTTAAAAGTTCTAACATTCGCACCTAGCGCAAACGGCCGATGTAGATAGTTTTACAGCCCCGAGGCGAGCGTGTTAAAAGTTACTCTCTTACTGCTGCTACAGAAAGTCGATCATCGTTACACCACTAATATCTAGTTTCCGATAAATGACGAGCGACGTTCTCGCTCTTGCTCCTCGTTTTTCAATCTTCAACGTGAGTGAAAGTAATTGCGGCTAACGCCAATTAATCTTGTCGATTTAACGAACGTCAATCATCCCTGTCAATACGTAAAAGGTATCAACAACGTGCCTCCGCTTTAAAGAACGCGGCACCTTTAACAACTCGATGAGTAAATTCGACAATGCTATGAATAAATCTCGAATCAGCCAAATTATTCGATTCTTAAAGCCAATCGGTTTTATTAAGATTTAAATTTTGCCCCCATCTTAGTAAATTAAAATGTAACGTATGTCCAATATTTGAAATACTATCAGCAATTGAGCCATTTACCCTGTCTAAAGATTAGAACTGCTTTATATATTTGTAAAATGATAAACTCGCTCGCACGATAGAAAGTGCATAGAAAAGACGGCATGTACGTATATTTACAAATATAGTTGGAGCGAAAAGGAAGCAAGAGCACGTGCGGAGCAGATACGTAACTCGTATGCACATATACATCAGAGAGGGTAGGTCTCGGCTCTACTTTACTAGCGTAAAACAAACCTCGCGGAATTGCGAAACCAAGCAGCTCCATGTCATCTTTGAAACTGACTGCTTGCTACGTGCGACGAAAATTCATGCAGAGCGAGTACCTATAGCCCGACGCGTCTCTGGCGAATAAGCCAGCGAGCAGAACTCAGGTAGATAGCACGGTGAAACTTCCGGTCAGAAGTTACATCCGTCGCCGGGACTTGGTGGAAACTTACTCTCACCTTGAGAAGCAGAGAGAGAGAGAGAGAGAGAGAGAGAGAGGGAGACAGAATCGAAAGGGTGAGTGAAGTATGAAAGGCAGATTACAGCGGGAGTAACAAAGTGACCACAGTTCGATAAATAGTTCAGTATTAATATGATTGCTTAATAAATTTCTGTCGCTTTATATTTATTTTGTAGCGACCCAAGTAGAACATAAAATTATAATAAAATCAACTTGACATCAAGTAAAAATCGTTTTAGAAAAAATCTCATGATCTCACTGGATACACTTTTGACAATAATTTTAAATTCCTAATATAGCAATAATTTTTAAGTGATTTTCCTAATTTTCCTATTTGAAAAAGCGCATCGATACTTGCGATTTCTCCAAATTTATTGTTGTCGCTTTTCCGATGTGTTGATTAATTCTCGTTCACTTACTTCGTGTAACGGCTATATGCCATCGCAAAGATCGCATTTTGACTATGTATATTGAGGGGTTAATAGTGTAATATTCAAGTGTTCTGAGAAGTTATAGTGATTTGTATAAAAAAATATGTTATATCAAATGCTTTGTAACGCGCACGTAGCGCGCACTTGTTTTGTCTAATATAACTAAAAGAATCATTGGCAAATTAAAATTTATCAAAAAATTGTCACCAAAAATGTGTCGAGTGATATCATACTAATTTTTCCTAAAATGACTTCTACTTGACGTCCTGGTTTTATTACAATTTTATGCTCTATCGGGAAATACGTACGTTTAACAATTTTATAATAAAGATGAACTACATGGGGTATTTTTCGATAAACGTTCGCAACGGCTTGAATTTACAGATTAATTTTAGGAAATTTTTTGGGTACCCGAACTTTAGAAACTTTCCCGACCCAACCGGAAGCTCGGGTACCCGTAATTTCAGGTACCTGCACACCTCTAATAAATATACATATTATTATTTCATAAATATACACACAAAAAATTTCACAAAGTATGATAAGAATAAAAATATTTAATTATTTAGAAAAAAAATGTTAATTTTGCATATTTGCATAATAACTTTGCGTACAAATATGCAAAAAATCAAAATGATAATAAATACTTCGCGAAACGCAACAAGCAAAACGCAAAATTAGTTTACAATACATAGTTAATACCTATTTTTTACTTATGGGAAATCAATGCGATTGTTGAAAATATTTCCATTACTAAGCATACAATATAATCTGTTCTTTTTAATTATCTACATCCGTAAATGTACCATTTTATTTTATATACAAATTTATTTAAATGTATTTATATTTATATGTTTATTTATATGTATTTATATGTGTTTATGTACGGATACATAATTCTGAACTTACAATTAGTACATCTCTTTTATATGTTAAGCAATAGGTCTGACACTATTGAAGTGTAACAAAAAGCAAGAGAATGTATAATAAAAAAAAAAAAAAACAGATTAAACTTACAGTAGAAATTTAGCACTCACTATTTTGCGACGTCCCTCGATGTCCATCGATGTATCTTGTATTGCATTTCCACAGGACAATACTCAAACATGGTCCAGTAACATCCTTGCATCCCACGTTGATTGCACTTTATTCATTACTCACTCGCGACGCAAATTCGTGAAATTACACTTATGACAAATTTAATAACGTCAAACAATTCGCGACATTCTTTACAAATTTTATTTCATGGAATATCTATCCCTATCTAGAAAATCTAATTACGATCACAAATGATTGAAAAATCACGATATTTACAAAAACGTTCTAATTTTCGCGAATCTATATAAATTCGTAATTTTTTTTTGCTCAAACTAGGATTGTGTTAATACATTATGTATATAAAATTAAAAACCGAAAAGTATAAACAAGACAATTAAAAAATCAAGAGATCTTTATTAACGCGCACAAAAATATTCATGATTTCCTTGTATTTGTTTCACAGCTTACGAAACTCAGATGTTAATTTTGAAGTTAGAAAAGATGCAAAAAGTGAAATTACGAAGAATAGATAAGAAATATAAGTCAATAATAACAAATAAAAAATTTATTTATATTTATAGAAGACCGTACATATATTATTGTTGTAAATTATTTCAAAATTATTATTTTTTTAATATTAAGAATATTTGTTCAATAGAGAATGGTATAATTAAATATCGATTAGAATTATTACCGTCGAATTAAAACAAGTATTAAAACAAAGTAATTTTTTAAATATTAAACAAATTTCTTGGCAAGTGTCTTTTTAAAGTGAAGGAAGTGACTTACATCTCTTTCTTATATAATGCTTCCTATACGGAAACCAGTAAGCATAAAATATTATTATTACTATATTATTTAATAACGATATTCAATAAGATATAATGTTTTTAAATATGTGATATTTAACTTTTTGTATACAACTTCAATGTAAACAAACTGTGATCACGATTTGAAAATAATGTTTTTTAAAATATTTCAACAATGTTTCGAAAAAATCTATTAAATAATCGTTTCAAAATGTTTACACAATATTACTTTAAAAATACACAAGAAAGCAATATTTCTAAATGTTATTTTAATATTACTAATTTCCTGCTTACTGGGTTCCTATCTAAAATCTACAAGCAAAATAAATCGCACTGATTTCAGTAATAACGATTTCGGCAACAAGAAAAACCATCACCATATCCTAAATTCTACTCACCAATACCGCCGAATAGTAAAATAGGACTGACCACATTCTGCATTAGGATCTGCAACAAAAACATAATATTGCTGATTAAATGAAGTTAAATAATTTGATAGTTGATTATTAAATTTATTTTATTCGCAGTCATCTGCGAATAAAATAAATTTAATAAGACAAAAGATTTCAACATTATCATATTTTAAATATAATGTATTTTATATAAAATTTATAAGTCTATCATATACTAAAAAAAAAACTTAGTAATAATTAACAAAGGCTCTTATGTAAGGTTTATTGTAAAGCAGACAACTATTACCTGCTTTAATTTAACCTGTTTTATACTTATTAGTTTAGTAAGGCGAAAAACTTTAGCAACAACTTAATAAAATGTTATTTCACAATGAAACGTAGAGGCCTTTGCTAATTAATCTTTACTATGTCTTCATTGTTAGTATATGATAGACTCATCAATGTAATAAAGCGAAAGATTTCAATAATTTCAATGATAAAGGAATATATGTATCTATTAATCGTCTATAATTAAATAACAATAAGTAAATTAAATAATTAACTAATCTTTGTTTTAAGAGCACACAAATTATAAAAGAAAAATAGTGTTTTTAAAACAAAAAATTTGTGTTTAAATTATTGAATAAATTATCGAACGGTTGTCATGTGTCGTCATTTAATTGTACTGTACACTTGATGAAACTTGGAAACAGCTTGGAAGCAGCAGAACGAGATGTTAGCGAGAGAATGGCATCCGTGGAGTAGCTCGGTAAGTTTATTATTTGGTAATTATTTAGAATAAAAGTGTTACCTCAAATCTTAAATAAAAATGCAGATATTTTAACCTTAAACTTACTAACGCTTAATAACTAGCTTCGCAGGGTAAACTACTACGTTCTTCTTCCAGATTCTTTTATTTTGAATGAATACATTTTTCTTAAGATTTGAGATAAGTCCTTATCCTAAATAATTACCATTTTATCGATTAAACGGTTTTAAGAATATTTTAATTTGGAAAAAAGATAGTCGACTATTCCCGTCACTGGAAATATTTCAAGAATTACCTTTGCAAATTCTACTTCTTATTAGTTTTATTACTTTAATATTAACCGTCTAGTATGCACTTCGAGAAATTAAACTTACTTCTTAAAATAATTCTGCACACACTATATAAATTTTCTTGTTGTAACTTATATATATTAATATGAAAACTTTTTATATATTAATAAACGTTGCTGTAGCAAGTTTTGTAACATAAAACTTTTGAGCAAGTTGAAATTTGAACGTAATGCGCCAGATGCAAATTCGTTAATGCACAATTTCGAACATCTCGAACATGCAAAAACTTCTTTCATAAATTCTTCCTTCTACTTCTCAATGTCATGTGTAATAACGAAGCTATTGAAAGTAAGGTGAGAAGTTGAAAAACCAGTTAATTAATACAACTATTGTAACACGTATAGATCCATGTGCCTAATTATACAGATTAAACTTATCTCATGAACAACTCAATTTAGCAACTTCGGGATGGTTACTTAAGTACATAATACGGTATTGTGGCGCTCCAACTTGCGCCCTCGTGCTCTCTTCTAGCTCTATAAATTGTATGCGAGTTTCCTAAGTTAGCATTCTAATAATTTCCCTCACGCTAGTAGTACCGTGTATCTTGAAAATTCGTGATACATAGAAAAAAATAGAAACTTCGCTTAAAGCGCAAAACTTGAAAATCACATAAAAAGAGACGGAAAAAGTTAACAGTAAAAAAAAAAGAAAAAATTACGTAAATTATAGAAATACAACTACTTTCTGGCTTTTTTTCTATTTTATCTTCACTATCTGACGTTAAACACACTAGATCTATTCTTTCTTACGTATTTATAAAAATAACAAAATTTAATATCGATCATTTTTATTTAACCATAATTGTGTACATATTCTGATAACATTTCTGTTCATTCAACAATTAAGTGGAAACTTTTCATACATTAATGAATATGCGTTGGCATTTTCACCACACTTATCTTAATCCTACATTTTATATCGTTTTAAATAGTTTAATACTTTTATAACTTTTATAATTTAAAAATACATTTAACATTCAATAATATTGATATCATTAATATATATATATATATATATATCACCTTTGTAAACCTTTTTCAAGAATTTATTATATATATATATATATATATATATATATATATATATATCACCTTTGTAAACCTTTTTCAAGAATTTATTATTTAGTATAATTGTTAGACTCCCTGATATAACCATTCACAATTTCCCTTTTTGTTATTTACATTACCAAATTCTCTGTTTGACAAAACCAAACAAATAAGATTTTAAGAATTAACTTATTTCATCGTACAAGCATTTCTATTTCAATCAGTCATTAAATAATTGTATCAATAAATCAGTAATTAAAGACCTAATGATGATAATTATAGTTTTTGAGAATTGTTTAACTCTTCATACATTAAAATTTGTTTTCAAAAATCCAATATTTTCTTGAACGTTTTAGGTAGCACATGTCTGAAGAGTTCTAGTCAAAAAGTGCTAATATATAATGATCCGAATTAATTTTAATTAAAATAAAAAAATTATTATCAATTTTCGTAACAAAAATGTAAAGTTAATAACTTTCATAAACAGCAACTCATATATATAGAGGATTAATAAGCGAGCAATGAAACAAGTTTCTTGGTAAACTTTAATCTCTTCCGGTGTACTCTGTAACTCGTCGTCTCATTGATGAAAGGTTGAAGTTTCATTACCTGCTAACAAAGATATTTTCCGAAGAGCCTCCATTGCTCAGACACATTTTGTACTCATTTCGAAAATGTACTCCACATTGTGAATATCAATGAATTCGCACAAGCTAAACTTTTAATATTTAACATTATCTCAATGTATCACCTTATAAACATTATATAAATGAGTATAATTTTGTTTTGGTTACTTTTCACATATCTATTTTAATATATTAAAAAATCTTTTTTTTTTTTATTGAAATATAAATTATTCCAAAACTTTTAATTTTACGCCTCTTAATTTTACTCGCTTCAACAATTTAATTACGTTACAATACTTATTCAAATGTTAAATAAATAATAAGAATCATATATAAAAATCCAGAAATAAATTACAGTTATAATAACGGTATTCTTCATTGGTGAAATAAAATCACTTTTATTTGCATAACGTTCATGATTTTTAATTAGTCTGCGCTTAATTTAGTATTAATATATCCCAAGATAGTGAGATGAGTGAAAACTTCGTATAAACTGCACAGTTAAGATTGATTACACTCTCTTCATAGCACGCATAATTCTATAAGCTTACCTGCTTATTTACGCTCTCGGCAGCTTATCTCGTAAAGTAAAGCAATTCAGAGCGTTAAGTCACAATTAACGACATAATAAAAATGCAAAATTTTTTTGCGATATTTAATAAATAGATTTTCACCAACAAAGAATGCTTCTTCAAATTTTTACTCTGCGTGAATTTTTGTAAAAGATAATTATTTACTAGTTTTTCCATTTTTAGTTGGAGATTTTTCATTTCAAATTAGTTTCTTAATAATCTTAAGTAAAAATCGAATTCAAAAATAAAAGCAAGAAGCACGATTTTATTATGATTTGTATTGAAACTTATGATACGTCAATGTTAATTTTCTATTTTTGATTCATTCTCAAAAAACTTATACATTCTTGCTCACAATATTACTCGTAATTTTGTATATGTAATTGTACCTTTCACAATTTTATCTTGTTCTAATCAATATATAATATATATTTTTATAGAGTTTTTATAAACACTCGCAATTACAAGTATTCTTTCATAATTCTCTTTTTAACATTATATATGTAGTAGTATTTATTTCACAATATTGAGGCTTTAATGATTAATCACAACACAACAATGTATAATTTTATTTATACAAATATCACAAGAGATTAGTTTGCCAGTATACGCGCGTTATATGATATCTCGGTTATGTTTAATATATTAATTGCTTATGATTAAATATATATCAATTTTGATTGATTATATAACATCATCAAAAATATGTTACATACACTCAAAAGTGATTTGCTTTAACTTCCAAAATTTCTGTTGCGACAGATCGCATATCACACTTTTCGCAAGTAAGAAAAGATTGACTTGTTGAACACTCTTGTGCGTATAATAATAATAATAATGATAGAAAAGGTTAGCAGTTTATCGCAGGATAAAAGACACTTTTAAGTGACGTTTAAATTTGATTGAACGCTGTCACTCGAGAATAAGCAATACTGGAAGACAATAGCAGTATAAAAAGAATTTTGTAAGACAAGGTAGCTCGTTAAAAGAAACAATAGAGAGTTGTCCGTAGAAGACAAGATTCAAAGTTATTGTATAAATATGATTGAGAGTTCATTGGCAGATTTATTGAAATGACGCTTTCACTTCATAATAAGTGACGGTGGAAGACATTTAGTATGTGCAGAATAAGAAATCTTGAATATCAATATATAATTTCCTGTAAAACAGGCGCGATAGTCCCATTGTGTAGAAATATTTATCGACAAGCTTCTTAACATGTTCATTGCACTGCTATTAAAATTATATGTGCAAATTTCACAGTCAAAATAAGAGCTTTCTAAAATATTATAAACTTGAAACTTGAGCCAATATTAGGCATACCTATAAAACGTATAACAATTAAAATATATAACGATCGAAACAAATTAACTAAATATTATTAAATAATCGATAAAAAATTTTACTCAATATTTAAAAAAAGTAGATTCAGTATATAAATAATATAAAATAAAATTCAGAACATTTTATTATTGTACTTCCTTATAGTGCTCATAGCGAGATTCGTATAATACTGAAATACTGAATTATTGTCGATTTAAATTAAACACTCCTTTATCATTTTCATTGATAAAATTTTCTTTGGGTTATTTCTTTTTTTTTTAATACCTATTTCTTATTTCATTTAATCTTTGTGCTACAAACGTAAAACAAATAGATAAAATTAACGGAATTATAATAATGAGATTAGACCGTGATGTAAATAACACAATTAAATGAAGAAGCGTCTAAAATAGTCGAAGCATAATTTGGATGATATATCTTATAAGATTTTAAATACATTTTCTAATTCTTGAAACTGCGCGCTGATTACTTTTGATCTTGAAAATATCAATCTGATTAATATTGAAGTAATTTTCTTGCAACAAATTCTATGCAGTGTGCAAAAAATGCTTATTAACATTATTAAATTTATTATTAGTTTAATATTGTGTATCAGTATTCTATTGAATCAATCATTTAAAAAACACAATCTAAGTCAATTTTTATCAAAATTGAGATATTAAGAGATTCAGAATTAAGAGAGGTAAATATATAAGTTTCTTTTAACATTTTAATTTCGATTAAAATTAACTTACAATGTTCTTCAAATGATCGATTCAATTCAGTTTAGAACTGTATTTCAAGACCGAAAGTAATCTAAGCACAGTTTAAAGAACTAAAATATGTATATATATAAATTCACACAAGAAATCAAGCATTAAGATTCTGATTTAGCCATTTTAAACATTTTACGAAATTATCTTCCAATGTTCTAATCTTGCAACGAACATGCTAATCAAAAGAGTATACAATGAGATTGACATTCGCTTCACAAATCGTAGACGTCAGCTTCATAATACGTTCTCTTCTTTGATTGCGGCAGACAGAATGTAGTTTGGATAACTACATGTATCGGCACTGTCAGCAATAGCAAGAACTCCTTGGTGGCGGAGTGTCGCGCTCGTGACATCTTACAGCTTTTTGATGCGGCAACGGTGACTTATCCACCGAAGCCTCCATTCTGCGCATTACACGATCCAGCAAAATTTCCACAGCGCGTTCGACATTTTGCCCGGTCGCGGCACTCGTCTCCAGATAAACCAAGCTGAAAAAAAGAAGTGATAGAGATAAACTCGAAAACAAATATAATATTTCTGCTTTAAATAATACTACATACATTTCATTATTTCTAATTCAACTTACCCGTGTCTCTCGGCAAGATCCCGCGCTTTATGTTCGCTAACGACGCGTTTGTCCTCAAGATCAGATTTATTGCCACACAGAATTATGTCTGGATCATCGCAATACGCGTGTGTCTACACGGATATATACATAAAAATATGATATTAGTTCAATAAATAAACGCCTGAGAAAATTGTATTATATTAAGATTATAAAAAAATTTTATGCAAAACATCTATCATGTATTTTTTTAAATTTATAAATTTTGTAATCATAGAATTGAGGTATGTTTCAGATTATATATGAATTTCTTATAATTCAAGATTTAAATTTCATCAATAAATCTTTTATTGAATATTTTAATTTTTAAATCGAACGATAGCTTAAGTCACAAAGTATAGGAAAAATATATATACGTACTATGTACATTCTAACTATACATTCTAAATATATATTCTAAATATATACATGTACTATTATAATCAACAAGCAAAATAGTATCGATCAATACTTAATTAAATCACAGAAGAATTTCCGTATATTTAATTTCCATAAAATGTTATATTACGTACATAAGTATAATGCAAAAAAATATATACAAAAAAAAGTTCTCAAAATATTCTTAAATATATTATTGCATAATTTGATTCTTCCCAATTATTCTTTGTTACTATTAATGTAAAAATCTATTAATTAAAATAATCTAAAATAAGTATTTATTTAAGTATTCTTATATTTTTTTACTTTTGCATTAGATTATGTCAAGTAAATAAATAAATTCAAGATTCATTCATTTGTAAATCAACTAATTTCTTCAATTGTGCATTAATAATCCGTAATAAAGTTCATTCTCTCAGGCTACATCTCCATACATCACGTAGTTATTAAATTAGTATAATTGTATTTTAGTATCATGTTAACAAGAATATTACAATACACATGCAACTAACGTAATTTAAAAAATATAGGAATTTAAATCACTCAAAGAATCGTTCGATTAAAACACATGCGATTCCTCCAATGTGCAACATTTATAATAATGCTAATAAGTGGTGAATACCCTAAGCTGCTCCAGCCAGTTTCTAACTTCGAGGAACGATGATTCATTGGTCAGATCAAAAATTAGTAGGAAACCCATAGAGTCCCGGTAAAAGGCTGTGGTTAGACTTCTGAACCTGAATATTAACAATTTTAAGCTACTATTTGTGTGGAATGTTAGATTGCCAAGTCTTAAGTCTCTCTATTTGCGCATGCAGGATGCAACATCATACATATTGATTAGTGAATGATTACACCTGTATTCATTACGCCATATTCATTTATGTTCAGATCTTTGACACAATTTGTAATTATGCAATTCAATAGATGCAAACTCTCACAATGATGTAGTTAAATTAAAATATCACAATACAGAATATATAATAACAGATTAGTATCGCGTTTATATTATCTTTATTATGAATAATGTAATATAAATATGCAAGTGTTCACTCGCTTGTTAAAATTTGATTATTTGAAGCTGACAATAAATTTATTAGACTTATCATTGTTATAAATCTTGAATTACTATTATTAAAGGAAATTTAGTATTCATTCTTTTTTTACATGAATTATGTCATTTTCATTCCTTTAAATTATTACCTTTCAATCAACATTCAACTAAATAAGTTTCAAAAATTCAGCATCAGTAACCATATTATAGATTTTAATGTCAGCTTCAGAGGGACAATACTGATTTGTCAAAGACCGGTATTCATAGTCAATTCTTATTTCAAGATCGTCTTAAGTAACATCTTAAGATGCTAATACGGTTCTCTGATTGGTTGATGGCATCTTAAGGTGATACTTAAAACAATCTTAAATATAAGAATCGACTATGAATACTAGCCAAAGAGTACCATAGATGCATGTTAACCATTGTAAAGTAGTTTTAAAATTCTTAAAACCTCTAGAGCTGAAATTCATAGACCATTTTTATATTTAAGATTGTCTTAAGTACCATCTTAAGACATTACTTGAGACAGTCAAATAAGAATGGGCAATGAATACCAGCCTAAGATATTTACCTTTCTTGGCCAGCAGTATCCCAAAGCTGCAAGTGCACTCGTTGGCTTCTGCCATTCGCTGTTTGATATATCTGCAATAATAAATGCTTTTACTTCTCAATGCAACAAATTCTTTCTTGAAAGTACGCAGACTTTAAATGATCAATACACTATCATCCAAGTCGTATTAAGTGCCATCCCTAAACGTTCAATAATATCACAATATTCCTCTAGAGTCTTTAAACATTCAAAACAAACATAACCTCAATATAACCTCCAAACGATCAATAATATTGCGCAATAATATTGAGTGTCTAGAGATTCCGCTTGGCTATTTCTCTTACCACTCGCTTTTCCTTGAAATCGATTCCAACGGTGGAGATGAATCGGGAGTTGAAGGTGCCGTCGGTATACTGGTAGAGGAAGCTTGTTTTGCCGACGCCCGAATTCCCGAGCGCCAGGAACTTCACCAGGTAGTCGTAACTCATACCGTCGGTGAGTTGGTGCCTTGGTCGAGGTTTTCGCGATGGTCCCAGGAGAGATTGTCAGCGAGACGTGCCAAGCAAGCAACCGATTCTGCCAGAAGCGAGTAATCGTCGTTGCTAAACTAAACACGATAATACGCCTCCGTTTCACGTCGCTGAAGGCGCCCGGCGATCAACGTGGACACCTGTTGCCTACGTGTGCCACTTTCGAAAGATCCGCGCCCCCCTTAATGCGGCACGCCACCGAACTGTATCGCGGCGATGATCGGCTAATCGTCGTCTGCTCGAAGACTTGCACTCGCGTACTCGTGATCGTGTCTCCGCTCTCCACACGAAGAGCGAATTTGTGATACGTGTTGTTAGATTGCCACGACCGCCACAACAATCCCGTAAACGTAACGTGACAAACTGTGACAGCAGACGACGGACAGACAGGTGAGATAGGTCCGCGCGGAAAAAGAAATGGCGCCTACGGCTGCCGTGGCCAGTACCGTATTAAAGTATAGACTAAACGGGCTCAGCTTATAGCCCAGAACAAGTTTTATTAAAGTATTTTTATTAAAGTATTAATTAAAGAATTGTAGTTTATTTTATTTATCTATTAAAAAATGTTTTTGGTTAAAAATAAATTCCTGAAAAAAATTTTTAGAACATCATGTCTTGTAAAAAAAGTGCTACAAATATTTTAGTTTATGGGCGTAAAACAAGTTAATACGATCTTGTCGACCGCAGGGCTACCACAACCATCTCAACAAAATTCGAAATAAATTGGTACTACATAGTTTCTACAATAGAAAATTTTATATAAAAAAAAATTTGTCACTCACAGATCGATGCGCAACAGTGAAGTTATATCAGCAACGTATCTTCGATGAATCTGTAACATACAAACATAAAATTCAAATTAAAGTATAGCTCTCAAAATAATCAATCATCAAAAGATAATTCTTACATGTTTACAAAATTTTTAATCACTTTAAAATTAAATATCTTAAAATATTATAATTATATAATTTTCAAAAAATAACTTTGTAAAATTAAATTTATAAAGTTTTATATTAAAATATTCTTTTTCTTGAATTATTATTTAATAAAAAGTTATTAAAATAAAACGATTAAAGAAACAGAAACAAACGATTAATGTATGCAAGTAAACAATAATACAAAGTTACTATAAAGTTACTCCACCGATGCCCAATACCTCCCTTAGGGTGCGCTCACATAGGATGCGGAATAGTGAAACTGCGGAACTGCGGAACGTTCGTGATTAGTAGCGGCTTCATTCCGCCGATTCCGCTTCGTTAAGGTGTATTTTCCTATGTCCCATTGAGCGGAATGTGCAATTAGGGCTGATCAATCGCAAGAGCCTTCCCGTAGTACGCGTGTAAGTACGTTAGGAGTGTTTCGAGAGTGCCGAGTCCATTTGTGTTCGCCTACAAGATTGGACCCCAAATAGTACAGAGAATTCAAAAAGATTAAAAAAAAATTCAGGTTTATGTCACTAATGAGTTTATTTTGAAATGTAAAAAGAATTCTTTTTCTGAAAAAGAAAGAAAAAGTCAGGATTTCTTTTTGAATAATTTTTTTTGAATGCTGTGTGCTATCTGGGACGTTATCGCCCGTTACCATTTTGTGTGCCTGTCTATTGCATTGCAATCGGCCGCCGGGATGGCTATTGTCATTCCGTGCTCTGAATCCTCAGGGAGTTTTATCAAACCTTTGAAGTATTGTCGTATGGTCTCCGCAATATAATAAAGAGACGTGAATTTATTGACTGAACTGAACTGAACTGAGAGTGCCGAAAACAAAAAATATTGGTAGCGGAATGAAGCCGCTACCAATCACAAACGAATTCCGCAGTTCCGCAGTTCCGCCATTCCGCATCCCTTGTGAGCATACCCTTAGGCTTCTTCCTCCTATTTTTGTTATCAAATCTCTTTAGATTATACTTCCACGATGTGCAATAATGAAATTTTAATACATACGTTTTGTAATGTATACAAAAAATTTTCAAATAGAAATAATGTTTAAAATAAATACATGGAAAAGTTATTGTGCATGCAAATATTATTTTTTAATTATTTTTATAATTTTGACTGATATATGTAATAAAAGAAAAATGTCGTAATGATTTAATAAATTACTAAAAAATTTAATGATCACGCGTTATATCAGCATACGAGTATCTGTTTTATGCGATAATAATTAGGTGTTATTACAAAAGTAAATGCAAGGTTAATGTAAGTTTTGCTCACCAATTAATGAGTCGTAACGCCACTCGTTTCGGGGCTCGAGCCATCCCGCTGCATTCTGTAAACATCGTAATTTATAGAGTGAAGCAGAGTTTCCTCATCTTCCGTGCAATCTCTCTCTCTCTCTCTCTCTCTCTCTCTCTCTCTCTCTCTCTCAACTTTAGGTGACATGCGTCGCTGCGACGCTACTTCGAATTATATTATACCAGAGATCATCGGTATGCGTGCAAAATCTGCATTACGTAATGATTAAATTGATAATGAATATTAACACGCGATATTGAAATTGATTTCTCTTACCTGTTAAACGAGTCGCAATGCTGCTGGTCCCGGATTTGATCCGTCCCGCGCTTACGTACGTCGTGTTCTACAATCAGACGTAAATGCAAATCAAAATGGCGGGCCGACTTCGGATCGTTTCCCGCAAGATTAATCTTACGCGCCAAGATCGACGCCGCGGTTGCATTACACACGCTCGCTTTTAAATAGGCGTTTTTAGAATAAGCGTATTGAAGATATGATATTCACGCCCGTATTACTCGCAGCATACGATAATATCTTCATCGCGTTGGCAATAATATACACGTCTTCGACTGACCGGCAATTCATTACGAGATATACGTACGTTTCTGCGAATTATCAATATCGAGCGTCGAATCTATATTACGCGATAATTAAGTCAAGAAACATTAATGCAAAACAAGTAAATATGAATTATTATAAGGTTTGTTCACCTAAACGAGTTGCAATGGCATTCATCCTGGAGCCGATCCGTCCCGCGTCTGTTACATTGCTGCGTAGCGGTAGCGCGTTCTGTCTGAATACAGTCAAAGATGACGAAAGCGGCTTCGTCTCGCGTGCAGTCAACTTCGCGCGACAGGTGTGCCACAGTGATGCTACACTCTGTTATACATATCCCGCTCTTAATTTCGCATTCATGCATTTTGTGTGCCACATCACGCTACGAAACAGAATCAAAAACTATGCGTGTTATTCACTGGAAATATTCATAGCTATACATACTTTAAACTCGCATATTATTTTAGCACAGACACGAACCACGGTTTCATCGACAGTATCACAACATGGATGTGCTACGTAGTACTGATTTCGAAAATGGACGTACTCTGGCGGTAGTGTACAGTGAAAAAAGCCGGGGGCCGGGCCCGGGATGGCCGCTCATATTTTTCTCCGTTGGAGTACGAGACTACGATACGAGAGTGCACGCAAGTGTACACAAGAGTACATTGGAGAGATCGATAGAGAATTGTTACGAGTAACGGTACTAAGTAACAGATTCGGTAATAGATGAGATAACTGTGTAAATTTACTGTGTGCCTTCTGATCTTTGTTCGATTTTTTCCTTTTTTATTTTTTAATACGTAACATTCTGTAACAAAAAGTAGTTGTTTACTATGTGTAGCCACTACACCTGATTCTATTTCCGACGATGGTAAGGCATTACGAGTGTCAACAAAGTATAAAAACAAAAGGAAAGGCACATATCGGTATGTTTTTTATTGTTCGTAAACTTGGGTTAGGTTAGATTGAGTTCTAATTGAAGCGCTACTTTTAGCGGATGGATGAAGGCATGAATGCTCGAAGGACAAGTGCATTGATACACTGCAACTGTGATCTAAAATATGATAAAATAGCGGACGACATGGATGTAAAAGTTGACGTTGAATATTGGTAAGTACACATGTTTACAATCGTCCAATATTCTTCATTAATCTTACTAGTGTAGTGAATTTTCATTCAAGTGCTAATTCATGTTTATTACAGTTTTTGTTATTGAAATTTTGAAAACTTAAAATAATATTTAATGCAATTTTTTCACATTAAAATTCAAAGTATTAGTTCAATTAGTCTAACACTTTTAATATATTCTTTTAATATATTTTTAATAATGAGATAGATATATATAAAAATATGAAAAAAGAATCTTAATTATGTGGATAAATTTCCACTTAACTTACTATTTCATATTTGTTACTAAATTTTGATAGTTTAAAATAATATATTTAATAAGATTTTTTTATATTAAAATAGTTTCAATTAGTTGAATATCTTGCAATTTATCAATAATATTCCTTACAATAAAATTAAAAGAAATGAAACAATTTTTAATTATGTAAATAAGTTTTTATCCAAAATAGTGTGAATGTAAGAAAAATATAATATATTCGAGCATTAATCTAAATTATCAACCAATTATAATTAGCACAGATTCAAGTTCTTTTTAGATATATGATTTCTAAATTTATTTACTTAATATACAGGAACATGTACTATTTTGTAATAGAAGTATCTCTTTACAATTTTAATAAATAGTATAAATAAATGTAATATTAAAGTTATATAAAATAAAATATATGCTTTAAAAAAAAATTTTTTTTGTAAATGTATCTTATGGCTAATAATAAATAAATTATTAAATTACTAAATTTTTCAGTGGCTCATGTGGACACAAGAAACAATTTCTTCAGTTAGCAGAGGAAATAAAAAAGAATGTCCCCAATGCCACTATTGCTGGGACAGCGGGAAGACAAGGCAAGTTACAAATACAGCACATGAAAGGGAATGAAAATAAAAATCTCTTATGTTTATTATTTTTTTAGCCTCCTTTGAAGTGCAGGTTAATGATGAATTGGTATACTCTAAGCTTCAAACACTTGCATTTCCTGACTTTGTTGCAATCGCTGATATGATCAGAGATGTGTCCACGGGTAAACCAGTGAAGAAAATCGACCAACAACAGGCTGCGGATTGTATACTATTATAATCTCGTTTTATTACAGATCAGGTATAAAACAAAAAGTTCATTTTATTGATATTTATTACAGAAATAAAAAATTATTTGCTATAATATATATAATATATATGCATTAATGACATAGTATATACATATATATAGTACTTAATAAAGCATATAAAATTTTTTGTTTAAATTTTATGCATGAAGTTTAGGTAATAATTTATTTAGAAATCATTTCTTTAGGAATAGTAGATACAATCACCAATCTTAAGTGTGTCTTGCGTTTTTTCCAATCTAGTTAAATAGATTCCAAATTTCAATTTTCCATGGAATTCTTCCGCTAACGTTCTTAATGGCTCGATAGTCTTTTTGCCAGTTATTTGATCAATGCATATCATTTGACATCTCGTGCAAGGACCGTTTACCTGTAAATGTATTAAATGCATTGTAGCAATGTGTTTTGTTACATAATTTAGTCAATATAAGAAATTCATACTTCAAAATTATTATTTCCAATGCGAACATGCTCCCATTGCATTTCGTCAAAGGCTTCACAACCTTTCATGATAATGTTTCCTCTGAATCGATACACGGCTGTATCTTTTTCGAAATCTAAGTCATCGGACACTTTGTCGCTAAGCCATGACACGCTCGCTTCGTTTACTGCTAAATACTGTGCCTGACTAGAAAATGATAATTCTGCCTTATCTAATCCTAGAGAGAAAAAAATAGTAAATTTTTCATTAATATAAGAAACTGGAACTTAATATAACACATTCACATTTATATTGTACCTTTTTTTTGTCTTTTTTGACTTTGTCGAATTAATCTAACATTCGGTTTGCCCAATGCTAAACTCAACCACTCGGAAACTTCCGATCCGTAATCGATACCTTGTACTCTACTTTCGCATACTCTGCTTTGACATATAGGATGTTTTATGGACTTTTCATATACATTGTCTAAAGGTACCTCAATTGTTGGCATTCCTAAAACAATTTATCACCATTTACACTGAAATAATATTACGTTAAGCTGTATTACTGAATGCTAAATCTATAAAATTTAATCATTGTTACCTGGATATGTTAGTTTCATAATCTTTTGCTTTTTAAGAATAACAGGCTTAAGCAAACATAGATTCGTGTGATGCTTCTGCGTTAAGCAAGTTCCAGAGGATGTCATTATCATCCATTCTCTGTCATATTCTAGACCTTTTGAATTTAAATTCCACGAATCTGTAATTTCATATGCCCCACACGATTTGATAGGATATATAAATAACCGTTGCAGGGTACATTTGTTAATTTTATTAGAATTTATAGGGTTTATAATGCGATCAAAACTTTTTTCACTTTTATAATGGAAATCGTTCCGCAAATTATTGTTTATAATATTTTTTTTGTTATTTGTAACACGTGGTATGGAATAATCTAAAATGTTGGTATTGTAAAAATGTCTGTATGTGTAATTATTACGAATTCCCATCCTGTGGTCTTCCCACCACTGCGGAAATTTTCTGATGCACGGCTCGTCGACGAAACATTTGTTAATCATAAGTAAGACCGTCCGAACGTCTTTAATTGTGGACATATATCCGAATGAGACTCTCACTGCTCCGGTCGGTCTTCCATTTATTAAATCCGCGGCACCACCGCACGTATATCCTGCCTCGTAGTTTTGAAGAATCTCTTTGGCCGAAAGGGATAAATGTCTCTGACACGCACCGGGATTGCAAAAGCAGCCTGTTCTAAGATGTATCTTGAATAACGCTGCCATATTCACGACTTCCATGTATCCTACGTATTCGCCGTTGGATCGAATGAGATTAAATGTGACGATGCCACCTTGCGAGCCGCGATCTTCGTAATCGGAATCGGAGTAGAGTTTCACGACTGGTTTACCATTGCAATGATGTAGCATCAGTAGGGAATGATGTAAAGTTTTAGCGAGAGAAAAAACGTGTTTCGATATTTTGTCCATAGTCAGCTTCAAAAGTATTTCGAAACCATATTGCAACGATATGATAGACAGAAACGGCACGGTTCCATCCTCGAATCTGCGAATCAGGATATTTTTTTCAGATAAGTATCTATCTATCTATCTGGAAGTCTCGAATGCAATTCTTACTTACCTTTGATGCAGCACTTGACGTTTTCTATTGAATCTTTCAGAACTGAGAGCGACGTCTACGGTACCACCACCGTAATAAACTTTCTCTAAGATATCGGAGCTGGCGTTTTTAACGAGCAGAGCGCCGATACCGGTGGGATAGCCGAACATTTTATAGAAAGACAGACACACGAAGTCTGGTTTGAAGATAGATAAATCCAACTTATTTGTTGCCACAAAGCTAGCAGCGTCAAGCAGAACGTACCACCTGGTTAATGGTCTGTTACTGAAAACGGAAAGTGCTCCAGCATGCGTATCACTGATCCACTTAAGAGGATACTTCAATCCGGAAAAGTTGCATTGCGCGGAGTACACGAAGAGAGAATTATCGCCCTGTCTCTCGTTAGACTCGTCAGGCGAGGTTGAACGTTGACTGAAAATCTGAAATGCCTGATCGTGGCCTAGGCAGACAACCTCGGCGCCTCTGGCAACGACTACATCTCGCATCCCAAGGACTGATGTATGATTGTCCTGCATATAAACGAAACTTCCCGAACGTGGGCACGCAATTGTCTTCTCATCGTTTCCATCCGTCCTAAAGCGAAATCCTTCCGCAATTATCTTTAGACTTGCCGTGGCGCCGGAAGTAAAGATAACACTGTACTCGTCGGGATTCGTGTTGAAGTAGCTCAGAATTCTAAGAACGGTGATTTAAATTAACAGTACATTTGTTATCGGGCACGCGCTCACTTATCTGCAATTGCAATCTCTCTCTCTCTCTCTCTCTCTCTCTCTCTCTCTCTCTCTCTCTCTCTCTCTCTCACTCACCGGTATCTCGTACGCTCGATAATATCCTGTGTCGACGAAATACCAATAGAATGCGGATTCGCGTAAAGAGAACCATGCAAATCGGCACTAACATTCCTGATCTGCGTGTCCGAATACAGAGTTGCGCCCGCATGGTCCACGTAGCATTCGCCTTGAAAAAGGAATACGTAACATATAAATAAACAGCTAACAGCATATTTTATATAACGTCATACATTTACATTTCTCTTGGATTAAATTAAATTTAAAAAATTAACGTAAATGTTAAAGATACAAGAAACAGGCCATCAAACTATATTAATTGCAATACAATTATAATTACATTATGTATTTTATTTTCAAATAAATTTTTATATATTAATATATTAAATTCTTATTAATGACTTTATTGTAATAAATCAATAATGCAGTATTTTTTAATTATGATAAAAATATTTAATATTATAAAAAAATTGCATATGCAAAATTTATATTATACTACATCTACAAATATATGAAACGTCCCAAAATCATGAAATATTCTTTTCATTGAAATTCTTTGGCCAATGTAATGTAGAATCGATATTTTCTTAACAAATCAAAATATGTACAATTTTCTATTAATTAATTAATAATAATGATTAATAGAAAATTAAGCGTTTTAATGTTTTAATAATATTAATTATTTCTATTTATTAATTTTTATTAATTAATGGTTGAAAAATGATAAAATATTTTTTAAATTTTAAATAAATTTTACTTTAATATTATTTGAGCTTGAAGTCGAAAATATTTAATATTAAAAATTAAAACAATGTTATAAATTCAGATAAATAATTATTTGTCTCGATGTTTTCTCTCAAGAATGTACCAGCAGATACTGGTGAGATGTACGTCCGGCAGTTTTGAGGCGTCCTGTATAATAATAGACTTCCATTACGTAAATAGTGTGTAATATAAGTGTCATCACGCGTATCCTTGTCGCGTCATGGTTGTAACGGAGTTGTCACGGAGTTGAACATGCTGCGTGAGTATCGCGCGAATAACTTATTGTAAATGGTTTCAAGATATCATTAATGGAAATGCGTCGATATCTAAAATAAACTAGCGCAACAAATTTCATAAATCAATATAAAAAAAAAAACGTACATACAGCGTCTCCTACCTCCTCCCTTCAAGCACCTTACCTTCGAGCCTTGCAAATTCGCTCGCGAGAAAACGCTCGGTGGCGTCGTCGTAAACCGGAGTGAACTCCACCGTGGTCTCCATCATGGTCTCCACCATGCCGAGCGATTCCCGGATCTTAGGACTCCGGCGCGCACTGGTAGCTCCAAATAGTTCCACTATCGAAGGATCAGAGATATGCGAGCGATTGCTCAACCGCTCTTACATTTCGACTGCAGCGACCGCGCGTAAGAATCGACGATGATGTGAAAGAGATCGGAGGAAAGGAACTACGGACAACACAGCGATTATCGCTTGTGTCATAACAACTTAATTAACGTGGATTACGGATGGATTAAAGACTCCGCGCGGACGAGGCGGATGTCATTCTTAAACAGGAGGTCTACAGCGTGACTCGTCTCTTCAATGCAATATCTGTCATAGATATATAATAAAAAAATCTCTGATATTTTTTTCTTGCATCTCTATCGCCGCGCGAGAAATATACATTTGAAGATAAATAAATCTCACGATAAAGATTTATCATAGAATTGGGACATGAGAACTGACGTCACAGCTGTATTTAGCTGCACGTCAACACGTATTGTAAAATTATTTACTAAATATAAATACGCCTAAGTATACATATACGAAGGTTTACGAGTGCCTTGACACTATGTATCTAGATAGAACTTATCGATGCACATCACTTTCAGGCGCTGACACGTGTGCATAATAATTGTGTAATCAAAAGTTCGATTAATCGCTCAGTAATTGATAATACTTGATACACGCGATATCATATTTTATATTTTTAAATAGACAAACAGATTGTATTTTATAAATTTAAATGTTGATAAATATCTTTTCAATAATTCTCTTTAAAAATTTTTTGGAATAAAAGTCGTACGCAGATGTTACACGATATTTACAGATATTAACAAAACTGCGTCGCAAAATCACATTAATTCGATAAAAATAAAAGAAATCTTTTTGATAACTTTTTCCGCAACATGTCAGTCACTAACTGCCGATTGTCCACAATCGCTTTTTGAAATGTACACGCTACGCCGTACACTAGTAGACTAATGCTGATATGGTTTACATCGGATAGTAGGTTTTTTTTATATTACTCACTTCTTGTGTAATTTATGAAAGTTGCAGAGTAATGGTATTGCAAGAGGCCAAAATGCTACAGCTTACTACGAACATTTTGATCACAGAGTTCGAGTGACGAGGTGGCCGAGTGGTTAAGGCGTTGGACTGCTAATCCAATGTGCTCTGCACGCGTGGGTTCGAATCCCATCCTCGTCGTCGTTTTTTTTTTATTTGCAATTTTGGACTATCATCGCTTTGACATTCACAGCATTTGTAAACATATATTCTTATTTAATTTTTAATAAATAAGAATATAGATAAATTGATGCTTAAAGCGTTATCAGAGTGTCAAAGTGAACATAGCCCAGACATTATGTAAAACAATATCTAAATGATCGATAATCTAAAATTTATACACATTTAACACACACATACACAAAATAGTTCGACCATTTTTGTCGCATTGCTCTGATGGAAAAAATCTCATATAATAAAATTGTCACAATATTTTTAAGAATGTTTCATATTTTAAATTTATGAGAAAGATTTCTAAAAAAAATTAATTTTTTCAGATTTTACAATTTTTCTTTAAAATTTATAAAATAAAACTCTTAAAATATTTTAATATTTACATGTTTAAAAAATTTCAAGAACGATATAGACTTTTCTCAACATTTCTGAAAAATGTTCTAATTTATTAAAAAATTGAAAAATTTTTTGAAAGTTATAATATTATTAAAAAGTATTAAAAAAAGTTTATGAAAAATTTTGAAATTTATATTAAAATCTTTAAAAAAATTATTTTAAAAATTCTAAGAACATTGCTTTTTATAGAAAAAAAGCAATTGTATAAAAAGCAATCATATGGAAATTATATTAATTAGTTTACATTCAGTCTCGTTTAAAATGATCTCATAAATTTAAATTAATCACATAAGAGATTCTGTCGATGATAACTTGTTTACAAGTCATTTAAGAAATAATGTTGATTTATTGAATAAAAATTTTAAAGTATCAAAAGTACTCCTATCATAAAGTACATATATTCATATATAACAATAAGGGTATTAAATTGCTTCGCAGATATTTTTATATTTTTGTAGAAGTTCAAAAGTTATTTTCGTTAACATTATATTTACTGAAAATACAGAATTTGGAGTGATATTAGGTCATGGACGGAAAGATGAACGAACATAATCTCCGCGTGTGGCGTACTTTTACAAAGAAAAAAATTCGACAACTTATGTGAAGGGATACGCCTGTCCGTGACCTAGCACCATCACTTAAAGCGCAGTGGTGATCAACCTTATGGCAAAGGGCATCGATATCTTGCGTTGCACAAATTTTCCTGATGAAAAAAATTCTCGTAGAACAAGAAATTTTAAAATATTTCTCAATATTCACATAAGATTCACGTATAAGAAATTTGCGAAAAAAAAAGATTTTTTCTCAACACTTTTGAAAAATGTTACAACTCGTAAATAGGTCTGAGAAATTTTTTAAAAGTTATATAAAATTATATCGTCTTTCGCTAGTTATAAACAACTCGACCGAATTTTCAAGGATTTCGAGCATAGTTGAAGGAGTATCTTATTGAAAAAGTCATTTTGATCAGACACAGTATGTATTTCTTATAAATGTTAAAACTGACAACGAGATTAAGACGCCTTGATATTTGAAGTATCGTGATTGAATTACCAAATTGAGCGAGCATTTATGAAAAATAACAACTTATGGGGATAATAAAGTGTTAAAGCCCTAGTATATAATAAGGCATATACTAAAAAAATTTTTTTATATTCAAGTAAACATACTTATTTTAATTACTCCTTGATTAAAAAAATATTTCTTAAGTCTAAAAATAAATTATTTTATACTAGGTAATATTTATTTAAATCAAAGAAATGATGTTAAAATAAATATATTTACTTGAATGTAGAAAAACTCTTTTAGTGTAGAATTTATTTATAGACTTCACGACGTAAGCCATGTTATGTGATCCTTATTCTCTCCAATGTGACAGTTACCTATATGTTTCCGATATTATATTATATCAAAAATTCATTAAACTTAATTTATAAGTGGGACGAGGAAATATAATCATTTATTTTCTCTCGAATCTGTTATTATACTATTTATAATGTATTGATTTTCATTTGTTTTTTAATATAATCGCACTTGCTATGTTTCCGGAGAAGAGAGAAATTTTTTCAAATTTTTATTCGACATTTTTAACTTAAGATTCGCGCTCATTCTTTTTCATCAAGATAATAATTGATCTTATAATTGGCGAGACAAAAAGCAATTTTGTAAAAAAGAAGCTTGCATGCTTTGTTTCATTTTAGTTCATAACGAAAGCAGTCGTTATTTTTTTTTTTAATGAGTACATGATATAATATAAGTTAAAGTTAAAATCTAATTCTCAAGGCTACAAAACTGTTCACATGAGATCACATCCATATTTTGTAACTAATAATGTAACAAGAGCACAAAAAGTGTTGCGTATCTCCGCTGTTACACATATGACACCGCTTATGCCGATACGGGAATTTGGAGAAAGTGTGGCCTTGGCGAGTCCTACAATATCATGGTGAGTTTATATAAATGTATCATATTACGTAAGGAGATACTTGCAAAACGATACGCGAGAATCGCACCACTTTGTTTCCTTCTTATCATGCAAATTAGATTAATCTCACGTTACAATATACAATGTTATCGCGTGTTTACATATAATTAAAACAAAAATATTGTCTGTATCTACCAGTGTAGATTGACTTTAATCTCAATTTTGGTTACTTTTATCTTTTCCTTTATTATCTAAATTATTATGAAGAAGATAAAAAGTGAGTTATATATAAATCGAGATTAAAATAAATCTACATTGGTAAAAATATACACAACACAAAAGGAAAACAATTGGATAATTGTCCAATTGTGACGTTTGCATCGAAAAAATTCAAGATTAGTTTACTTAATTTGTAAGAAATATCATAATCTTTGCATTTTGTATAAGAAAAAGTTGTTGATTGCACGCAAGATTCAATTACGCAAGAGTGATATTTAAATTTTTCACTTACAGTTAAACGTTAGTTCAGAGAAATAACACTTGAAAAAACGAAAGTAACAGGATGAAAGCGAAAGTAAAAACCTATCACAATGCGTTATCAATGCGTATTTATTTTATTTGTAAATATTGTGTATATTTCTTAGATTCGTTGTTATTCGCCGGATTATGGAGAGTAAAGAGTAATAATTGGCAATAAGTGTCGCGTCCTCGAGACGTTCTCTAATAAATCGAGTAGTACCAGATCCGCGATCTGAATTTTTTGTGGAGAGCCACGCCCGCAAGTCCGTCTGTATTCCCCCTCGAGCGACTATTCTACCTCTCCTTTGCGCCTCCTTTCGCATACTCCTTTCTTAATGATTTTCCACAAAGAAGTCCCATATACATCTCCCTCTCCCTCATCGACCATGCCCAATCACCTCGAGCAAGGTTTCTCGAGTAGGTGCCCAAAATTCGATTGAACCCCCTACAAGTTTACCTGCGTATAAATAGTGGTCGACAGCTGCCTCTTCGGCAGAAACCCAGTAGTTGTTCCACTTCAGAGCAAAATGGCATTCAAGGTAAGCACGTCAGCTTCAGAAAATCATTTCGGTATTTTGCACCAAGCGGAAAGTGTATTTAATTTATTCATATAATTATAATTAAACACAAAGCATCCGTTTTGTATGCTCTGCATTCTTATTCATTTACCATATTTGTACAGATAGAGTAAAATGAAATAGATAAATACATAGATAAATGATTGATAAATAAATTCTGATAGTTTTTATTATCTTACAATTAAGCATTTCTTTAAAAGTTAAATCTGCAATCTTAAAGAGTGCAAAAATATATGTTAAATTCACTCATTTCCACGTCGTCATACACTTGATTATTAACTTTGATACATTATTGATGATCAATTCCTCCGCAGTTCATCTTGCTCGCAGCCTTCGTTGCGGCAGCGAGCGCCGGCGGACCAGCGGCCTACGACATCGGCACAGTGTCCGCCGATCACAACAGCATCGGCTACAGCCAGGAGTCGACGCAGAAGGGCTACGCCGGCCAGAATGTGGTGTCCTCGTACAGCCGCGCCGAGGACTCCGCGCACTCATCGGTACGCGTGAGCAACAGCCACGTGAGCAACGACGCCCTTCTGGAGCAACACGCGATCGGCTACGGCTACGCCGCACCGGCCTTGGCCAAGCCCCTGATCGCCGCGCAGCCGTTGATCGCCAAAACCGCATACGCCGCCGCGCCAGCCTTGGCGACGTACGCCGCTCAACCTGCCCCGTTGCTCGCTAAGAGCACCGCCTATGCCGCGCCTGCTTACGGACATTACGGATACGCTGCCGCGCCCGCTTACGGACATTACGGATACGCCGCCGCCGCACCCGCTTACGGACAATACGGACATTACGGATACGCGGCCGCGGCCGCGGCCGCGCCGATCTTGGCCGCAAAGGCGCCCGCTTACGGATACGGATACGGATACGCCGCACCCGCTGCCTACGGTTACGCCAGCCCGCTTCTGGCCAAGACCTATGCCGCCCCCGCCCCACTCATCGCTAAGACCGCTGCGTACACGACCTACGCCGCGCCAGCATTGCCAGCAACCCCCCTGATCGCCAAGGCTGCTTATGCCTCCCCGCTCATCTCCAAGACCTATGCCGCCCCGGTTCTAGCCAAGCCCGCGATCGCCGCCGCGCCGATAATCGCCAAGACGTACGCCGCCCCTTACTCGTACGAGACGGCTGCACCCGTGGTGCACGCCACTTTCAGCGGCTTCGGCACTAGCTATGCCTGGTAAACATAATTCCGGAAACTGCACGTCTTTCGCCATCGTTCACCCTCTTCGTACTTCTCCCTCTGGTACACGCGCAATATTTTCCACGTAGATGTGTATATAATATTTATAGTTTATAATATTTTTATATTTATACCTCATTGTATACACGTACATAACATTCTACTCTATCTTTCAATAGAAACAAAAGACATACCTTCTATACTATACTTATAGAATCCCTCACATTGGAAACCTTCGTACAGAACACATTTCTTAAAATACAGTTACCCACTTTTTTACAGATTAGTAGCGAACAGAAATTTTGCTATATTTGAGATATGAATAAAGCGAACTTGTTAATACACAATAAAAAGATTTTTACTTTTCAACCTACGCATATGACACATTGTTTCTTGCATGGATGAGTAGGCGGTTGAAAAGTAATGAAAAGTGATCTTTCGATTAGTGTCCTCTTTACGAAGTCGACACAAATGATCGTTCCTATTTGTATGTTCTTTATCTGCGTATGAATATCAATAATCCAAGAAAGTTGCGTGTCACGCGATCGAGCATCGAACACAAAGGCCTAGAAGATAAAGTAGCTGAAAGCATTCTGGTGTGGAAGAGAACAGATACGTGTCGCCTAATTTCCAATTGAAGTTCAAAAGAATTTGCATACAATGGATAATCGAAAAATACACGTCGATCCTGCAACATTGTTACATGAATTCGCTTGAATAGTCGGTTACCGACTAACTTTCACGTATGACCGGTTTTCTCGTAAACAGACACGATGATGAAATGATCGATGCGTGATCTAGTTTCTTATTCGGGCAGAATTCGCAGCGGTTTATTTTAGCCAACGCTACATTGGATCTATTCTCTATTCATAAATAAATTTTGCTGCTGAAGGATGTACGATAATTCTAAGATATTAGTTCCAACTAATGATGTTTATCTTTACATTTATTTAATAATAAAAAATCTCTCGATTACAAATCAGTAATTGCAGAAATTGTCTTATAAAATTGTGAAAGCGAATAAGGCAAACTTGTTAACATAACGAAACCGCTTTTACTTTTTAATTAGTACGTTATTTAAACTGCTTGTTTATCTGCTCAGAAAACGCGTTGTTTTTGCATAGGTATACAAGCAGTTTAACAGAAGTAACGTAAAACTTTAAAATAGAGGATCTGAAAGTACATATGTGCTATATAATGCTATGGGAATTCAAAGTAATTTAAGAACACAATGTTACTCAAACGTGTGTGGCTCAAATTTTTTTTTATTTATGAAACAGTAAGGAAATTTTATTGAAGTTATGATGATAATAAGTTACAAAACACGATTTTAAATAAGAATCAAAAGCAAATAAAAAATTAAATATAATGTTTAAACCAATAATAAAATTTACACAAATATTTAAATATATAATAATAAAACAATCGACAAAATTATTAATACTTTTTGTAATAATAATACTTCAAGATATGACACATGCATCCTTAAAATTTCATTAAAAAATTTTTCCACCAAAAATCCTATACTCGTAATGCTTGCAATTCTTGCAAACATCATTTGACATTGTTTAATATTTAGTAAACAAGAAGGATGAAATGATTTCAAGAACGTTACAAAGGCTTCACGAGCGACTGTAGATCCAAAGTTATTTCCAGATTGAAGACGCGATTCACGCGAGAATCGAATGGAGGGAATGCGCATAGAATGCTTTTACGTGTAAGAACGCTCTGTGCGCATTCCCTCTATTCGATTCTCACGCGAATAATGTCTTCAATCTGGAAACCACAGACTATCAGCTGATGCGAAATTGGCGGGAAACACCATGATTAGCGATCAGCTGTTTCGCTATTACAGTATGTTTTCATTGGCAGCGTTCAATCGAAAAAGCAGCTTCCCAACTATTGTAAGATTTATTATTATTATACATTTAGATCCTGCAGGAATTAAGGATAAAAATCAATTGTATTAAAGAATCTTACAACATTCGAAATCTGCTTTTTCTGCTGAACACATCAGTTATTGCGAGAAGCAATACGTTTTACCAAAGAGAAGACTTCTGGTTTTACATGTGAAATCTCGATAGAACGTGGACAACGATTGCATAAATGATCCATTCGTAACATCAATGTGACATCAATTGATCGAGATGGAGCCAATTTGCCCGAACAGATTTTACAGCAGCAAGGTACAGAAGCGATTACCGTCTAAATCTAAGTTTGGCTGGGTGAAGCAACACCGAGTTATGCCATCGCACATATTGAGTCCGACTCAGTACTGGAAGGAGTTTTACAGACAGGCTGATGCATTGGCCACCGCTATCGAAGACAGCACCAAAACAGATACGTTATGCACTTTCGTGTATGAGCAAGCCCTTAACGGTAATCGCAAATTCGTCGTCGCGCATCCGGAGGTTTATTGGTGGTATTACACAATCAAACCACCAAAAGAGAGATGCTCGTACGAGGTGAGCGTGCCATAGTTCCAACTTGTACTTGCGTATTTATATACAAAGTTTAAAAGAATTTATTCTATATACAAGCATTTTTCTATGATTCAAATGTTTAATTGTATCTTGTACCCCTTGTAGAAAAATATAGTGGTAGTGCCTTAAAATACTACTAAGCACTACTAATGTGTAGTAGTATTTTGAGGCACTACCACTATATTACTGCACTGCGACATTGTAACATCATTACACTCCTGTAGTACAGTAGTACCCAGTAGTATTTTTCTACAAGGGACAATCTATTTTAAAATAATGTGAATTATTTGACAAAAAATAAGTTTCAAGTATTTTTTAATATATGTACGCATATTTATACTTTTATTTATTATATATTTTTGGTGTGTGTATATATGCAAAAGATGTGTGTATAACGTTTATACAAAATTATTATAAATCCAACAGATAATACCAAAGAATTCACCATGTTGGTTATATCTGGACTTGGAATACCCATTCGATCTAAATCCGCTTTGCAATGGGCCACGTATGACTATGATACTGATAGACATCATACGAGCATACTTACTTAACCATTATCATCTATTATGTGAGAGAAGTAATTTTCTAATACTGGACTCTACGTCCACTAAGAAATTTAGCAGACATGTGATTTTTACTCTAAAAGATATGGCATTTAAGGACAACTCTCATGTCGGAAGGTTCATTAAAACTATATGCAATGATATTCTATTTTATTTGAAGTCAAATATATCGACGCATGGGATTCTGAATCACTTTAATAAAGCAGACATTCAGGAAATGCTCGTAATGACGCAGCGCGGCGAAAAATTGTTTGTTGACACTGGTGTCTATACGAAGAATAGACATTTCAGGCTGTACCTGTCCACCAAATGGGGTAAACAATCATACCTAACAGTCTCCGATGATTGCGTGCACAACACGGTAAACAAGTGCAAAGAGAAAGAGCTAGGGATCTTCCTGGATTCCCTGATATCATATTTTCCAAACAAGCAAAATTTAATTCTACTTGAGTTTGTTAATCGAAGCGATGTGAAAGCTCAACTTTATTCTAAGATACCAATGCAATTCACTCCTGAAGATGACAACCAGACCTCACCGTACCCTGAGATAGATAGGTACATTCGCAGTCTCATTGATCCTGGCAAGATACGCATCGTTAGGTATTCGGATAAAACCAAAACACTGAAATATGAAATTTACGGCAACAGGTATCAATTAACTGTAATCGATAATAAAACAGTTATTAACTATTACCTTTTATTTTTCTATATATACATCAGTCTATGTAATGGACAGCATAGTGCTGTCTGTAAAATATTTATATTATTTTACAGATACTGTGAAAACATTGGCAAGTATCATAAAAGCAACAACGTATATTGGATTGTAGATTTAAATATAAAACAGATATATCAGAAATGTCACGATCCAGACTGCTCGGATTTTACATCTACACCGAAGAATTTACCAGAAGAGATTTTGTTTAAATTAGATACAGATGGTGATACTTTTTTGGCCTCGCTAATAGACGAAGATATTATGGAGAAGATGTAAAGATTATGCTTTTACAGAAGCATAAATACATAATGTATATAAAAATATATATATATAAACGCTTTTGTTCTTCAATAAATTTATTTTTAGTATGCCTTTTTATAATGCCCTTTGATAATCGATGAATGATTATAAAAAATTATATGTAAATAACATTTTATATATTTGTGAGTAGATATAAACATTAGTATTTATTATTAACATCATGTAGTTAACATCATATAATCATATAGTTAACAATATATAATTTATTTACATTATATAATTGATCTCTAGTGATAATTATCATTTATATTTTATGTAATCATTTATTGCATAATTTGAAAAGTAACATTATTTTCATATGTGTAATATATAAATATATATTAAATGTATTCATATGTATTTACATTATACATACATGTATATTACATAATATGCAATACAAAATACTTAAAATATATTTGTATAATATATACATTTTGATTACAGTTATAAAAAATTGTTGTTTCTTAGAATAAAGTTAAAAATTCAATAGTAATGAAAAAATTTTTGTTAACTCTAAAAATAATTTGTATAAAATTAAAAGATCAGAGAGATACTGAAATTTTTGTTAATAAGTTTGTAACATAAACACAGCGAGTTAAATAATATACAGATATATCTTATATATCTCATATTGCATTTAATATGATGAATTCAGTTTGCTTTGTACAAATACGTTTATACTACATAAATTATATCAGATTTAAGCAGAGCTCTCGACATATCACGTTTTCATAATCTAAAAATCAGACTGTATTCTGCTTGCTTTTGTTAATTATCTTACAACACATGATGCAAATTTTCGATGAGTAAATGGACTAAAGGCGATGACATACCTAATCAGTCTCACTTCTTGTATAGTATTTTTGTTTCTCTTTTTATATAAAAGATGAAAACCATACTTTTTAAAAAAAGAAGGTAAGTTATCATATTCACAAATTCATTCTTATTATCTATGTATGTGTGAAATTATATTATCCAATATACGTTAATAAAATGTCGCTTGTTCCACAATGTCATCCATGAATATGTTCAATAGCTTTATCTGCAGATTATTGTTTCCTCCATGCGAAATCACGTTAAAACATCTACTAGTTAAAAGTTACTGCGTTAAATCCATTTGTCAGAAATCCAAAAAAGCAAATAATTTCGTAAGATAGAAATAATGCAATAAACCTTGCTCTTTTTTAGATGCATCAGTGGTATCCTTATTTTCAATTTCCGCCAAGTCAGTTTCTTGCTGTACATGCGTTACATCTAGTTTGTTAGTACCGTTAGTAGAATCGTCCTGTTGATTTTTATAGTCTCTCATCGATTTTTTATCGCTCTCTAACTTATCTTCTACATCGACTTTGATTTGCTCTTTGGAAACGCCCTCTTCAGATAAAGTAAGATTACTGTCAGATGTATTCTTTTTCATCAGTTTATAATTTTGGTAATCCTTTGAGGCCTGTCTCATACGAATTAGAAAGTCTGGCAAGCCTAAAATAATTGTTAGAGTTAGTGTTATTACAAATACAATAAAAGAAGTTTTACAATTTATTTCACAATTGTGACAAACCTCTCAATGCTACCCATGCTGTGACAGCAGATGGTACAGAAACACCAGGATCGTCAAAGTAAGTAAGTCCAAATTCAATGCCTGGCTCATGGAAATCTGTGTAGGGCTTTATCACCATGTATGACCAATATGTCTTTACTCTGTTACATATAGAAATTAACTTATTAATTATTCATTCACAAAAAAGTATTTTTCCCTTAATTTTAATATTTCATTTTGCTTATAATTCTAACAACTTTTTACAAGAAAATTCAAAAAATTACGAAACGTTTGCAATTTTCTTGCATTTTATGAAAAGTATAAACAAAATCCTTAAAAAAAATTTTGTGAGATGTTCAAAAATCGCAATTCTAAATTTTCAG